>NC_045993.1:10397744-10547744 GCF_010909765.2 Amblyraja radiata | reverse complement strand
TGCACACTCTCCCTGTGACCAGGTGGGTTTCCTCCGGGTGCTCCGGTTCCATAAAGGTCGGGCAGGTTGGAAGCCCCACAGGCCTCCCGGGGACTGCGGGGAAGTCGGGCGGCAAGGCCTGCCTGGGCCATAGGAGCCTCGGCGGTGGCGGAAGTGGGAGCCTGGTCGTCGGCGGGAGCCTCGGCGCCAACTGGGGCCTTGGCGGCGGTGGGGCCTCATGGTCGACCCGGAATCAGCGGTCGATAAGCATGAGGGGGAAGGGGAAGACAATAGGGACCCGGCATGGGGGGACAGACGAGAGGGACGGTGGGAGAACAAAGGGGGACCCAGTGTGGGGAAAGGGGGGGGGGGTTTAGAATCCTCTGCCCAGGGGATACGTTTGTTTGTTTGTTCATTTGTTCCAGTGAAGCCGCTGTGCACACGGCAGTCAGACAACAGTCGCTTGTCTTTTTCTTTTTGTTTTCACTTTTAATATTAAGTTTTTGTGTACCTTGTGTATTGTGATTGTCGGCAGACCAATTTCCCTCCGGGAATGAATAAAGTTTTATCATATCGTATAAGGAGGATAAGGGGGAAATCCTTTAAAACCGAGATGAGAAGAACTTTTTTCACACAGAGAGTGGTGAATCTCTGGAACTCCCTGCCACAGAGGGTAGTCGAGGCCAGTTCATTGGCTATATTTAAGAGGGAGTTAGATGTGGCCCTTGTGGCTAAAGGGATCAGAGGGTATGGAGAGAAGGCAGGTACAGGATACTGAGTTGGATGATCAGCCATGATCATATTGAATGGCGGTGCAGGCTCGAAGGGCCGAATGGCCTACTCCTGCACCTATTTTCTATGTTTCTATGTTTCTATGTTTCTATGTTTCTATGTATGTGTAGATGGGTGCTAGAATCTGGGGAGGTTTAGTTTAGTTTAACTTTGGGATACAGTGTAGAAACAGGCCCTTCGGCCCACGGTGTCTGCACCGACCCGTGATCCCCGCACATTCACACCATCCTACACACACTAGGGACAATTTACAATGACACCAAGCCAAGTAACCTACAACCTGTACGTCTTTGGAGTGTGGGACAGATCGAAGCTGCCACTGTGCTGCCTGTAAAGATATGCCAGGAAGATAGACCCAAAGTGCTGGAGTGCTTTGGCTCTTCATTCCGAAGAAGAGTCTCGACCCAAAACGTCGCCCATTCCTTCTCACCAGAGACCTGCCTGGCCCCGCTATCTTACTCCAGCATTTTGTGTCTATCTTCGATTTAAACTGGCATCTGCAGTTATTTCCTACACAAGTGCAGGAGTAGGCCATTCGGCCCTTCGAGCCAGTACCGCCATTCAATGTGATCATGGCTGATCATCCCCAATCAGTACCCCGTTCCTGCCTTCTCCCCATATCCCCTGACTCCGCTATCTTTAAGTGCCCTATCTGGCTCTCTCTTTAAGGTATCCAGAGAGCCGGTAGAGAATTTCACAGACTCACAACTCACTGTGTGAGTAAAAAGGGTTTCCTCGTCTCCATTTTAAATGGCTTACTCCTTATTCTTAAACTGTGGCCCCTGGTTCTGGACTCCCCCAACATCGGGAACGTGTTTCCTGCCTCTAGCGTGTCCAAACCCTTAATAATCTTATATGTTTCAATAAGATACCCTCTCATCCTTCTAAATTCCAGAGTATACAAGCCCAGCTGCTCCATTCTCTCAGCATATGACAGTCCCGCCATCCCGGGAATTAACCTTGTAAACCTACGCTGCACTCCCTCAATAGCAAGAATGTCCTTCCTCAAATTAGGGGTTCAAAACTGCACACAATACTCCAGGTGTGGTCTCACTAGGGCCCTGTACAACTGCAGAAGGACCTCTTTGCTCCTTTACTCAACTCCTCTTGTTATGAAGGCCAACATGCCATTCGCTTTCTTCACTGCCTGCTGTACCTGCATGTTTACTTTCATTGACTGATGAACAAGGACCCCAGATCCCGTTGTACTTCCCCTTTTCCCAACTTGACACGATTTAGATAATAATCTGCCTTCCTGTTTTTGCTACCAAAGCGGATAACCTCACATTAACACTCTTGTGGTAAACTCACAATTAACAATCCAACGTACAGAAGCACACTTCAAATACTCCCAGCCATACAATATCCTCCCCCCTCGCACTCTTCACATTCTTCCCTCTGTGAGCACACTCCTGTGCAAATTCCCAGTCAAATGTTCCGGCTTGCTCGCTGCAGAATGAAACTTTGTTTGATTTCAGATTAGCTTTATTCAGCTGTTGTCAAAATCCCATTACATTTGCACGAATTCTTATGATACAGAAACAAAAAATAACCACACACACAAATAAATAAATAAATATAGGCAGCGATGCTTAATATTGTATGAGACTGGATCTGTTGCAGGAGATATGACCAAGGCCGCCACTGAGGGTACTGCCAGGAGGTATAACGGGTCATCGGATCGAACCGGGTCGGGTTAGTGCGATGCAGTGTGGATACGGGCCCTTCGGCCCAACTTGCCCACACTGGCCAACAAGTCCCAGCTACGCTAGTATCAATGTATCTATAAACTCAGCTAAACTAAGCTTCATCTTGCAGTCTCTGGTGCTTGTATGAGGCCTGTCTCTAACAAGGGAGAAGTGCAGGAGGAGGTTAGGGAATGGGGGGGGGGGGGGGGGGGGGGGGGGGAGGGCTCAAGAGTCTTATGTTGCATTGTGTTAATGAATTGGTGGTACGAGCCGCCAGACATCGTAGATAAGGCAGGTACTATAACAACACTTCAAAGACATTGTGGACAGGTACATGGATAGGAAAGGGTTGGAGGGATGTGGGCCGAACGCGGGCAAGATGGTCGGCATGGGCAAGTTGGGCCGAAGGGCCTGTTTCCATACTGTATGACTCTATGAATGTCTTTGAAATTGGAGTAAATGGCAGTGAGAGATATGCCTGGACCTAGACTGGTAGGGCTAGATAGGGCTCTTAGAGATAGCGGGGTCAGGGGATATGGGGAGAAGGCAGGAACGGGGGGGTACTGATTGAGAATGATCAGCCATGATCGCATTGAATGGCGGTGCTGGCTCGAAGGGCCGAATGGCCTAATCCTGCACCTATTGTCTATTGTCTATTGGTCTCTGAGATCAAGTCGGGGCTGGTCCATGGGCTTAGAGCTGAAGAGTGACCATCACTGTGCCCCTCTGGGCTAACCTAGTGATGATGTCACTGATCACTGGCTTGAGTTGTGGTTGATGGTGGCCCCAGCTGTTTGCGATCCTGTGCCAAGGTCACAAGGGTCAGGCAGCTTTCTGAAGCCCGTTTGAGCGCAGTGAGCTTGAACAACCATTCTTCAGCTATTCACCAATCTTCCCAGCGCCATCATTAAATTCACAGTGGGCACATCAACAAACAGTTGTCAACATTGCATTATAATCAGAGGCAGGATTTGGGTGGAACCTGTTGCTATGGTCACAAGAGATGATCATGGGCGCCATCTTGTCTGTCCCCTGTAACCATGGGGACTGTATGATGTGATGTTCAATGCCAAAGAGGAAGGAGACAATTTAATACAGGATGTGGGAAGTCCTGTACAGTTAAGTGGTCAGATCTCTGGATAACTGTCAGAGCCTGTATCATAGTAACAGGTTCCACCCAAACCCTGTCTCCATGCAACGTTGACGACTGTTTGTTGATGTGCCCACGGTGGAGTTAACGATGGGGCTGGGAAGATTGTGGAATAGTTGAAAAATGTTTATTTAAACTCACCGCACTTAAGCAGGCTTCAGAATAAGACGGAATATGGAAGATGGGGGAGTGGGGTGGGGGAGGGGGGTGGTGACTGTACGGTGTAGGAGCAATTGTGATGTCCTTCTGCTGCAAGAACTTCTGCCCATCTCTATCCCTGCCATCCCTCGAACTCACATCTTTGGCACAGTGGCGCAGGGGAAGAGTTGCTGCCTCATGGCACTAGGGACCTGGGTTCGATCCTGACCACGGGTGCCGTTTGTACAGAGTTTGTACGTTCCCATTGTGCCCTTCTCCATGACCGTGTGGGATTTCTCCGGGTGCTCCGGTTTCCTCCCACATCCGAAAGACGTATGGGTTTGGAGGTTAATTGGCTTCAGAAAACTGTCCCTGGTGTGTGTAGGATAGAACTGCTGTACGGGGTGATCGCTGGTCAGCACGGACCCGGTGGGCCAAAGGGCCTGTTTCTGTGCTGTATCTCTCAATCACTCAAAATCAATCAATCAACTAGTTTGAACGGGATGGTCGATGGTCGACGCGGACTCTGAGGGTCGAAGGGCCTGTATTTCTCAATCAAAAACCTTGCAATGCATTTACCAGTGGAGTGAGTCACCCCGGGAAACAGGCCCTTCGGCCCACCAAGTCCGTGCTGACTAGCAATCACCTCGTACAATAGTTCTATCCTACACATGAGGAACAATTGACTAATTACCCCATGGCATCGGGGGGGGGGGGGGGGGGGGGGGGGGGGGGGGGGGGGGGGGGGGGGAGGGTTTAAAGGAACACATCCAGTCTCAATGGAAGAGGTTGGGAATGAAGGATGCACACAAGCAATACAATTGCTAATCCCACCCCTCAAATAAAATGGAGGGGCCGAGTGATGATCAGTTCTGAAGCGATAGTTTGAATTACCTCTTTGGTATACAAGTAGAACAAAAATAGTGAAGCGAGAGGTCCGAGCGATGGTTGAGAAGGTGTTCCTGCTCTCAAGGCATCTCAGAAGATCCAGGTGTCATCCCAATCCTGTCCACACGATACTCCAGGTTCCACATTTTGTCAGAGGCTCGTCTTGCGCTTGCTGTGTTTCCAGGCGTTATGGAATAGACGGAGAGGCACAAGGGAGACGACCCGGGCAAGAGGATGATGTCTATCACTGAGTCACATCTGGGCAGGCTCTCCTGTTGCTTTGGGGGGAAAAAGCCAAAGAGAGACGGTCAAAACCCATGGGGAGGACCATCGCGAAAACCACTCGCTCAATCCGACCTCAACTGTAGAACATCGAACAGTACAGCACAAGAATAGGCCCTTCGGCCCACATTGTCTGTGCCGAACACGATCTCAAGACTTAAGGGCCTGCCTCACTTGGGCGTCATTTGCGCGTCATTTTCGCAACATAATTTCCGTGTCACGAGGCAATGACACGTGGTCGTGCGCGGCGCCCCAGGGTTTTAGGATGTACAAACTCTTCGCTATTCATCACTAGCTTGATATAATCCCCCCCCACCTCCTCTCCAACAGTGTTTGTGGGAAAGGTGCCCAGATTTCCATCCATCCCTTTGTATGAAGGCAGCAATGAAACTCTGGCATTCTGGACTCCCCCACCTCTCAGCAGAGGTTGTTGAGCAATGTCCACATTCACATCTCCCCAAGACCATCTCAGATACAACCCCAAATTATAAATGGTCCCTAGTGTGTAGGATACATAGAAACATAGAAACATAGAAATTAGGTGCAGGAGTAGGCCATTCGGCCCTTCGAGCCTGCACCGCCATTCAATATGATCATGGCTGATCATCCAACTCAGTATCCCGCACCTGCCTTCTCTCCATACCCTCTGATCCCCTTAGCCACAAGGGCCACATCTAACTCCCTCTTAAATATAGCCAATGAACTGGCCTCGACTACCCTCTGTGGCAGGGAGTTCCAGAGATTCACCACTCTCTGTGTGAAAAAAGTTCTTCTCATCTCGGTTTTAAAGGATTTCCCCCTTAAAGGATTTTAAAGGATTTCCCCAACTTAAGCTGTGACCCCTTGTCCTGGACTTCCCCAACATCGGGAGCAATCTTCCTGCATCTAGCCTGTCCAACCCCTTAGGAATTTTGTAAGTTTCTATAAGATCCCCTCTCAATCTCCTAAATTCTAGAGAGTATAAACCAAGTCTATCCAGTCTTTCTTCATAAGACAGTCCTGACATCCCAGGAATCAGTCTGGTGAACCTTCTCTGCACTCCCTCTATGGCAATAATGTCCTTCCTCAGATTTGGAGACCAAAACTGTACGCAATACTCCAGGTGTGGTCTCACCAAGGCCCTGTACAACTGCAGTAGAACCTCCCTGCTCCTATACTCAAATCCTTTTGCTATGAATAGTGTTGGTATTCTGGGTGGTTTGGTCAGCGTGGACTCGGTGGGCCGGCGGGGGCATGTTTCCACACTGTATCTCCAAAGTGAAGTCAGTCTCGCCAACTATGCCAAAGCAGTTTTGGCAAAACGTCCAGAAACAAAGAACTGCAGATGTTGGCTTATACCAAAGATGGACACAAAGTGCTGGAGTAACTCTACATGTCAGGCAGCATCTCTGGAGAACATGGATTGTCGATGTCTCAGGTCGGGACCTTTCTTCAGACTGGCAGTGTGAGGAAAGGTCCCCACCCGAAACGTTACCTATCTATGCTCTCCAGAGATGTTGACTGACCCGTTGAGTTGCTCCGTTTAAAAAAGAACTGCAGATGCTGGAAAAATCGGAAGTAGACAAAAATGCTGGAGGAACTCAGCGGGCGAGGCAGCATCTATGGAGTGAAGGAATAGGTGACGTTTTGGGTCGAGACCCTTCTTCAGACTGATGTGGGGGTAGGGGGCGGTTGTTGAGTTGCTCCTGCACTTTGTGTCTATCTTTGGCAGACAAGGTCTAGCCAGGGTCCAGCCAACTGTGACACCCAGTTTGGAAAGAAAACGTCTAGCCTGTGTCTGGCCAACTTTGCAACACAGGTTGGCAAAATGCCTAGGCAGTATTTACCCCACTCATAAAAATACCCAGCTGGTCTAGCAAACTCTGCCAACCAGTGACATTCTCCTCGCCCTACAAATAGAAAGCACGTCGTTAAACAGCGGGGGAGTGAGATGTCGCACTGACCTGATTATTGCAGCGTCTGGAAGGCTTGTAACTGGAGGTCCTCAACTAACTGGCGGATAATCCCACAGGAGCGATGATCCATCAGGGCTGTGGCTGGCAAGTAGGACTTGTCCGGGGAAAGACTGCAACACAGGAGAAGGGTGGCCCAGGTTAGCAAGAGCAAGGGAAGAGGAAGAGGTCCTTCAGCTCCTCTGGCCTGTTCCCCATTTAAGTCAATCATTGCTGAACTGTTCAGCCATTTTGAGGAAGGACATTCATGCTATTGAGGGAGTGCAGCGTAGGTTTACAAGGTTAATTCCCGGGATGGCGGGACTGTCATATGCTGAGAGAATGGAGCAGCTGGGCTTGTACACTCTGGAGTTTAGAAGGATGAGAGGATATCTTATTGAAACATATAACATTATTAAGGGTTTGGGCACGTTAGAGGCAGGAAACATGTTCCCGATGTTGGGGGAGTCCAGAACCAGGGGCCACAGTTTAAGAATAAGGGGTAAGCCATTTAGAACGGAGACGAGGAAACACGTTTTCACACAGAGAGTGGTGAGTCTGTGGAATTCTCTGCCCCAGAGAGCGGTGGAGGCCGGTTCTCTGGATACTTTCAAGAGAGAGCTAGATAGGGCTCTTAAAGATAGCGGAGTCAGGGGATATGGGGAGAAGGCAGGAATGGGCTACTGATTGGGGATGATCAGCCATGATCACAGTGAATGGCAGTGCTGGCTCGAAGGGCCGAATGGCCTACTCCTGCACCTATTGTCTATAATGGTTGAATTAAACAGTGGTACAGGCAAGAAGGGGCTGTGTTGCCGTTAAGTATCCAATACAATATATTCATGTTCATCACCTCATCAGTGATCGGAGCACAATTAGGCCATTCGGCCCATCAAGTCTACTCCGCCATTCAATCATGGCTGATCTATCTATCTCCCTCAACCCCATTCTCCTGCCTTCTCCCCGTAACCCTTGACACCCGTACTAATCGTGAATCGGTCGTGGGAAAAACCAACGCCTTGCAGAAGCTGGATATCTGAAATAATGTAGATATAACTGGAGATGTTCAGCATGTCGGGCAGCATCTTTTTAGACTTTTAATTTAGAGATACGGCGTGGCAACAGGCCCTTCGCCCAACAAGCCCGTGCCAACCAGAGATCACCCCGCACACACTAACACTATCCTACAGACTAGGTGCACCTTTACAATTTTACCAAAGCCAATTAACCTACAAACCCGTACATCTTTGGGAGAAAACCGGAGCACCCAGAGGAAACCCACGTGGTCCCAGAGAAAACTGGGTCTCTGGCGCTGTAAGGCAGCAACTCTTCCTCTGCGCCACTGGTGCTGCCCTCTGGTGGGGAAAGGTATAGAGCAGCAGAGTGGTGCAGCCGGTAGAGCCACTGCCTCTCAGTCGACCCGCATTCAATCCTCGGGTGCTGTCTGTGTGGAGTTTACATGTTCTCCATACGACTGTGCAAGTTTCCTCCGGGTGCTTCGATTTCCTCCCACGTCCCAAAGCCACACACGTTTGTAGGTCAATTGGCCTACAAATTGCCCCTGGTGTGTAGTGGATGTGAAAGTGGGATAAAATAGAACCACTGTGAACAGGTGATCGATGGTCAGGCTGGACTCGGTGGGGCTGAAGGGCCTGTTTCCATGATGTATCTCTGAACTAAACTAGAACTAAACCAAACTACAAATGAGATCTGGTGTGTAATCGAAGGTCCGAAGGTCGGACGGCTGGCCGGGCTGCCGACCGACGGGGCCACGGGCGAGGTGCTGCTGCTGCTGCTGCTGCTGCTGCACTCCACGGGCTGCACTACGTCGGGACGGGTGAGGAGGGGGCGGACACAGTGCTCTGACCCGACAGTTCCCTCGACCCGAGTAGTAGCGGTCAAATATGGGACAAGTGCGGTCCCGTACGGGACAAACCAATTTAGCCCAATATACGGGATGTCCCGGCTAATATGGGACAGTTGGCAACCCTATGTGTCAGCTATTAATCTCTCTCCCATTACACCCACTCAACTCTTATCCTTTGTAAATTGATTCTCGTGTTGGGAGTGATGCAAAAATGGAATAACACAGAACCAGTGTGAACGGGTGATCATTGGTCGAGATGGGCTGAAGGGCCTGTTTCCTAGCTACACATTTCAAACAATCCACATGTACCAAATCAATGATCTGTCGATAGGACCTAATTTGTTATATGCTACGCCATCAAAAGTGTTTTATTGTCAGGGTAAAAAGGAACTGCAGATGCTGGTTTAAACCAAAAACAGACACAAAATGCTGGAGTAATCCGCGGGTCAGGCAGCATCTCCGGAGAAAAGGAATAGGTGACGTTTCGGGTCTCAGTCTCAGTCTTCTTTATCATTGTTACTTTTTGCATATCTTTCATTCATTTGTTCTATATCTCTCCACATCACTGTCTATATCTCTCCTTTCCCATTACACTTGGTCTGAAGAAGGGTCTCGACCCGAAACGCCACCCATTCCTTTTCTCCAGAGATGCTGCCTGACCCGCTGAGTTACTCCAGCTTTTCGTGTGTCTCTCTTTGTGTTTAATTGTTTGTCACGTGTGCCATCAATATACAGCAAGCCAGATCTTCAAGGAGATGTTTTATTACCTCTTTGCCAGGTAGTAGATGTAGAACCACCTCCTGCAGGGTTGGGCTCGGTGGTGAAGGGTCAGGATCTCCTTCAGCATTGCCGGTACCTCATGTCTCCTCATCAAAAAGTCAAGCGCTTTGCTGAAAATGAGAAGAAAAAGCAAATTAGTTTAGTTTAAAGGTACAGCGCGGAAACAGGCCCTTTGGCCCACCGACCAGCGATCGCCGCACACCTACACTATCCTACGCACACTAGGGAAAATTTACATTTATAACAAGCCAATTAACCTGTGGGCATCATTGGAGTGTGGAAGGAAACCGAAGATCTCGGAGAAACCCCGCACAGGTGATGGGGAGAACGCACAGACAAGCACCCGTAGTCGGGATCGAACCCGGGTGTTTGGCGCTGTGAGGCAGTAGCTCTACCGCTGCGCCACCATGCCGCCACTGAGGTACAGTGGACAGCTTTTGTGGCGTGCTAACCAGTCAGCGGAAAGAATGCAACGATTTACCAAAGATCCTATAGCGGAGCAAGATAGACCACTCCTTCTAAATGCAATGGGCTGACGTGTAGTACGCAACGGAGCAGAACGTGGGCCTTTTTTCATCCATTTCAGTAACCCGACCCGACTCGCGGTGTAATCAACGTTGCGGGGGAACAGTTTGTGTTAATAAATTATATATAATTCTGAAAATGAGAAGATTTTTACCAAATAACTTTTATTTTTACGAGGATGTTTCCGTAACCGGCTTCCGTCTCTGCACTATTATCTTTGCTCCGCTACGGGATCTTTGGTGCGGAGACGGAAGCCGGTTACAGAAATGGGGCCGAAAATTACCCATGAATCTGCCCATGACTGGACTACGTCTTTTTCGTCGAGTGATCTATCTTGCTCGCTATAGGATCTTTGATGATTACAATCGAGCCATTCATAGTGTACAGGCACATGATAAAGGGAATTAAATTGCTTATTGTGGAGTCGGCCAAAGTTTCACGTTGTACTTCTGATCGTGGTTATATAGGAAACACAGCGTTAATTTGCGCTCGGCAAGGTTAGAATATTATCAGGCATCTGAACCGTGCTCTCACCAACTACGGAGCAGCCATGACTCAGAATAAAAGGCCGTATCTTTAGAAAGGAGATGAGGAGGAATTTCTTTAGTCAGAGAATCTGTGGAATTTATTGCCACGGATGGCGTTGCAGGCCTCGTCTTTCGATTTTTAAAGCGGAGACAGATTGGTTCTTGATTAGTACGGTTCTTGTCAAGGTTTACGGGGAGAAGTTAGAAGAATGGGGTTGTGAGGGAAAGATAGATCAGCCATGATTGAATGGCGGAGTGGACTCGATGGGTCGAATGGCCTAATTCTGCTCCTGTGACTTATGAAGCTATAAATACAGCAACTAATGGTGGAGCAAGTCAAATCCCAGATGTGTACGAGGCCAATGTCATGAGGTGATAGTTGCTCAGGATACCACGAGCTCGGGCATAAAGATAGCTGGTTAAATAGACACAAAGTGCTGGAGCAACTCAGCGGATCAGGTAGCATCTCTGAATAGAAGGAATGGGTGGCGATTTGGGTCGAGACCCTTCCTCAGAGTCAGGGGAGATGGAGTCACAGAGATATGGAAGGATAAGGTGTGAAAGCGAGATATCAGAAGGGATGAAGTTCGAGGAAAGTGTAGAATAGATCATTGTTAGCTCGGGGAGGCTGACAACGAGGCTGACAAAGATAAAATTTAATCAGGAGGAGAGTCAGACTGGTTGGAGAACTGGGATGGGGAGGGATGGGGAGGGATGGAGAGAGAGGGAAAGCAAGAGTTACTTGAAGTCAGATAAGTCAATGTTCATACCACTGAGTTATAAGCTGCGCAAGCAAAATATGAGATGCTGTTCCTCCAATTTGCGCTGGGCCTCACTCTGACACTGGAGGAGGCCCTGGACAGAAAGGTCAGTGTGGGAATGGGAGGGTGTTTAGCAACCAGGAGATCATGTTGATCTAGGCGGGCTGAGCGGAGGTGTCTATCTTCGGTGTAAACCAGCATCTGCAGTTCCTTCCCACACATGATAGCTGGTTGTGTTCGACTTAAAGGAGGAAAGGGAGGAATTGGGACATCATTCCAAATCCTGATGAGTCAGGGATCTCGGGAATGATTTCGGATGGCCGGAGAAAGCAGGAAAGGTGAAACAAGGTTGGGAGCAAGGACCCAACATCACCTCGTGTTAGATGGTGTTCCTAAGGTCAGAAGACAGGAAATGGATCATCCACTCACCCTCCTTCACGTGACTGGAAGTCTGACAGCAGTTCCCGCATGTTCTGCAGTGTGGCCGGGGAGAGTCCATCCTCTCTCTCATTCAGATGCCTCTTCACCTTCCCAGAGGTGGAACCCACACTGGAACTAAAATGCACACCCAAAATTTAGAAACAGGCCCCTCGGCCCACCGAGTCCGCGCCGACCAGCGATCGCCCCATACACTTGCACTATCCGACACACACTCGGGACAACTTTTACCCGAACTTGAGCGTCTATTTTTTTTTTTTTTTTTTTTAAATCAAAAAATTTATTCAATTATTAAAAATAATATTGACACTACAATAAAACAAGCCAGAACCCACCACCATAATACAATACAAACATGTATCCATAATAAACTACTATACAACTATGTTACAATCCTTATTGAGGATACATTCAACACCCTGCGGAGCCCAGCGGTCCCGGAACTCCCTCAGGGTGCCCGTAGACAGGGCGTATTCCCTTTCTAACCCCACCCGGGCACGGACGTAACCCCGGAAAAGGGGCAGGCAGCTGGCTCGGGCAGAGCCCTCCACTGTCTGGCGCCGTGACTCGCGGATGGCCAGCTTGGCCAGGCCCAGGAGCAACCCAACCAGGACATCTTCAGCCCTACCCTCTCCCCTACGCACAGGGTGTCCAAAGATGAGGATGGTGGGTGAAAAATGCAGCCAGAAGGCAAGGAGCAGCCCCTTTAGATATTCAAACAGTGGCTGCAGCCTCACGCACTCCATGTACACGTGGTACACAGACTCTTCCAGCCCGCAAAAGTGGCAGGCGGCTGGCGAGTCTGTGAACCGCGAGAGAAACAGGTTGCAGGGAATACCTTGGTGCAATACCCTCCTCCCCAGGTCCCCAATGTAGAGGGGGAGAATCCCAGCGTAGAGGGACCCCCACCAGGGGCCCCCCTCGCGACCCCCACCGGGGGCCCCCCTCGCGACCGGAAGGCAACACCGACCGCCACTTGGTGTCCGGACGGTGGACCAGGGCGAGGAAGTGCAGGATGTGGAGGAGGAGCCTGTACAGGACACGCCTCCCTGCGTCTCGGAGGGAGACGAAGGGTGTCGAGGAACCTGTACATCTTAGGATGGAATGTGGGAGGAAACCGGAGCACCCGGAAGAAAACCCACCCGGGTCACAGGGAGCACGTACGAACTCCATACAGACAGCACCCGTAGTCAGGATCGAACCCGGGTGTCCGGCGCGGTGTGAGGCAGCAGCTCTACCCGCTGCACCACCGTGCCGCCTCTGGGTTAATCGGCCTCTGTAAGTTTGGTATAGAAGCTGGGATGTAATGTTAAAATTGTACAAGGCATTGGTGAGGCCAATTCTGGAGTATGGTGTACAATTTTGGTCGCCTAATTATAGGAAAGATGTCAACAATATAGAGAGAGTACAGAGGAGATTTACTAGAATGTTGCCTGTGTTTCAGCACCTAAGTTACAGAGAAAGGTTGAACAAGTTAGGGCTTTATTCTTTGGAGCGCAGAAGGTTAAGGGGGGACTTGATAGAGGTCTTTAAAATGATGAGAGGGATAGACAGAGTTGATGTGGATAAGCTTTTTCCATTGAGAGTAGGGAAGATTCAAACAAGAGGACATGATTTGAGAATTAAGGGACAGAGGTTTAGGGGTAACATGAGGGGGAACTTCTTTACTCAGAGAGTGGTAGCTGTGTGGAATGAGCTTCCAGTGGAAGTGGTGGAGGCAGGTTCGATTTTATCTTTTAAAAATAAATTGGATAGGTATATGGACGGGAAAGGAATGGAGGGTTATGGTCCGAGTGCAGGTAGATGGGACTAGGTGAGAGTAAGTGTTCGGCACGGACTAGAAGGGCCGAGATGGCCTGTTTCCGTGCTGTAATTGTTATATGGTTATATGGTTATAAGTTGTCGGGAGTGGATGGGATTACATAGAACTTATGTGAATTGGTAATCGGTGGTCGGCATGGACTAGGGTGGGCCGAAGGGCCTATGTCCATTCTGCATTTCTAAACTAATGCTGTAACTCCAAACTAAACTCAACTATCCAGAGTCTTCTGCTTCTGAATCAGGCCCTGAGCCAATTGCCAGGGCTGTTAAACATTGTATCTCTGGAAGATACGTACCTTGTTTGCGTCCCCAGTATTGTGTTCAGCAGGTTGCGAGCGGCTGTTCTTCCTCTTACTTTGCTTAACTCGCTGGTGAACAGACCGTCTGTGTGCCTCTTGTGTCTGATGTGGGAAAAGGAGAGCAGTTAATATTGTAACCCTTGAGTTTAGCTTTAAGTCTGTTATTGTCACGTGTACCGAGGTACAGTGGGAAGCTTGGTTGTGGGGCATGCCATCCAGTCAAGGCTGCTCGCTTTCCCACCTACATCCACCGTTAGTGCCCCAGTCCCCCACTGAAGGAGAATTGCAAAGGGAAGACATCATTACGATCCTCAAGGACAATCCTGTATCCACCTTCACAAGAGGAAAGCATTGATCTTGCAAATAAAGGACAATAGACAATAGGTGCAGGAGTAGGCCATTTGGCCCTTCTAGCCAGCACCGCCATTCACTGTGATCATGGCTGATCATCCCCAATCATTACCCCGTTCCTGCCTTCTCCACATATCCCCTGACTCCGCTATTTTTAAGAGCCCTATCTAGCTCTCTCTTGAAAGCATCCAGAGAATTGGCCTCCACTGTCTTCTGAGGCAGAGAATTCCACAGATTCACAACTCTCTGGTTGAAAATGATCTCCGTTCTAAATGGCTTACCCCTTATTGTTAAACTGTGGCCCCTGGTTCTGGACTCCCCCAACATCGGGAACATGTTTCCTGCCTCTAGCGTGTCCAATCCCTTAATAATCTTATATGTTTCAATAAAGATACCCTCTCATCCTTCTAAATTCCGGTGTATCCAAGCCCAGTCGCTCCATTCTTGCAACATGTGACAGACCCGGGAATTAACCTCGTGAACCTATGCTGCACTCCCTCAATAGCAAGAATGTCCTTCCTCAAACTTGGAGACCAAAAAGACTTCCCTGTATTGAAGTATTGAGGCATGAAGTATTCCCTGCAATAGGGCGTAGAGCAATCTTTGTTCAAGATAGGCACAAAATGCTGGAGTTACTCAGTAGGACAGGCAGCCTCTCCGGAGAGAAGGAATGGGTGACGTTTCAGGTTGAGAGCCTTCTTCACACTTCAGTCTCAACCTGAAACATCACCCATTCCTTCTCTACAAAGATGCTGCCTGTCCCGCTGAGTTACCCCAGCATTCTGTGTGTGTATACTAATATATCTATCTATCAAACAGACAAATAAATAGATAATGACAGTGCAGTCAAAAATAAGTCATAAACAATAGTTTGAGTGAAGGGGAGCATACATTTAGTTCTCAGCATTGTAGCGCTCCAGTTCCAGAGACAAAGTCTAATGTCCACAATGGGGTAGAGGTGAATTGGACAGTACCCTAGCTTATGGAAGGATAATTCAGCGCTTGATAACAGAGGGGAAGAAGCTGTTCCTGAGACTGATAGTGCGGGCTTTCAAGCTTTCATGCACAAACATAGACAATAGACAGTAGGTGCAGGAGTAGGCCATTTGGCCCTTCGAGCCAGCACCACCATTCAATGTGATCATGGCTGATCATCCCCGACCAGTACCCCGTTCCTGCCTTCTCCCCATATCCCCTAACTCCGCTATTTTTAAGAGCCCTATCTAGCTCTCTTTTGAAAGCATCCAGAGAACCTGCCTCCACCGCCCTCTGAGGCAGAGAATTCCACAGACTCACAACTCTCTGTGAGAAAGTGCTGTCGGATTCCAGAATGTGGAAAACTGGACTTTCTGTCGTTTGGAGACACCAAGAAGTTTGGAGGAAGTGTTTCATGTCTCGGGAAAGGCTTCACTTGCGGAGAGGAAGGGGAATATCTGGTACGACCGCCCTCACCTGCTCACTGGTGGGAACGACTGCGTCCCGTGGAAGAAGAGAGCAACCATCAGGAGGGCGTACACATTGAGCCAGTGTCTTCCAGCCATGGTCCTGCAACACAACAAGTCAAGGATGGAGTGTCAAGAGCACTTACTTTCATTTACTTTGGAGGCACAGCATGGAAACTGGCTCTTCAGCCCACCACGACAAGTGATCACCCGTCCTTTTGGGGTTTTTTATGGACTCGGTTTCAGAGAATCAGCGGGGAAACAGGCCCTTCGGCCCACCGAGTCCGAGCCGACCAGCGATCCCCCTGCACACACACTATCCTACACACACACACACGAGAGACAAATTTTTTTTTTTTACCGAAGCCAATTAGCCTACAAACCTCTACGTCTTTAGAGTGTGGAAGGAAATCGGAGCACCCGGAGAAAACCCACGCGGCCACAGGGAGAACGGGCAAACTCCCTACAGACAGCACCCACACTCTGGATGGAACCTGGGTCTCTGGCCCCGTGAGACAGCAACTCTACCGCTGCACCATTGTGCCATCTATCTTTGGTAGAAACAACATCAGCAGTTCCTTGCTATTGCAATGCACTATTTTGTTGGGTTAAAACGTTCTCAATCAATAACCCGTGCCTGCCTTCTCCCCATATCCCTTGATTCCACTAGCCCCGAGACCTCTCTCTAACTCTCTCTTAAATCCATTCAGTGATTTGGCCTCCACTGCCCTCTGTGGCAAAGAATTCCACAAATTCACAACACTCAGGGTGAAAAAGTTTTTTTCTCACCTCAGCCTTAAATGGCCTCCCCTTTATTCTAAGACTGTGGCCCCTGGTTCTGGACTCGCCCAACTTTGGGAAAATTTTTCCTGCATCTAGCTTGTCCAGTCCTTTTATAATTTTATATTTTTCTATAAGATCTCCCCTCATCCTTCTAAACTCCAGTGAATACAAGCCCAGTCTTTTCAATCTTTCCTCATATGACAGTCCCGCCATCCCAGGGATCAATCTCGTGAACCTACGCTGCACTGCCTCAATCACAAGGATGTCCTTCCTCAAATTAGGAGACCAAAACTGTACACAATACTCCAGATGTGGTCTCACCAGAGCCCTATACAACTGCAGAAGAACCTCTTTACTCCTATTCTGAAATCCCCTTGTTATGAAGGCCAACATCTGTGGGAGAGTGGGATGGGTGGAGTGCTGCAAACCTCCAGCAAGGAACGTCCATGGGATTAATGCAAAGAGACCCCTGCTCCACAGAGGAAAGATACGGAGTGAACAAATATCCATTGCAACGCCCTTACTTACAGTATCTGTGGGGCTTTAAGATGCAGGTGTCTGTCCTTCGTTTGTGAGGTCTAGCAGTCCAGCTAAAGCCTTTGACTCTCAAGGTCTTGTAAACCCTGCCCTCTATATACGCTCCTGATCTTGCGATCACCGGATATGTCCACTCATTCGAAGCCTGCTTCCTTGAATCATTCCCATAATTGACAAGCAATGCATCCTTTATCTTGTTACTGGAAGGTCAAGGGGAGATAACCACGAATGTCAAAACGCTTACTCACCAAAACAAGGCAAAGAGGACAGTGATTAGAAGTGGGCTGTGGTCTACTCCACTGGCCCATCAGATGAAGACAGTCTATACGCAATCAAAAAAAACTAAATGACTTTGTTGGTGCAAGTGTTTAGATTCGATTGTTCTTATCTGTTAGAATGAGGAAGTAATTTTTGAAGTGATAAGTGAATAAGGAATGGTCTGATGTTATTCTGATGGCCGGTCTTTATTAGTATTGATTTCTAATGTAATAAATATAACATGATGTCTAATCAGGGAAGTCTGCTCCCATTAAACACGTTGTCTCTTCGTCAGAAACATTCTGCAAGAGTATCAGGTTCAGGAAATATTCGGACAACACTGGCATGCAATCCTGAATAACAGCAATGAGGCGGGCACACCATTGTTGCAGATGCAGGGAACTGCAAAACGCTGGGATCTTGAGGAAAATGCAGAGTGCTGGAGGACCTTTTGAGGAAGGACATCCTTGTGATTGAGGCAGTGCAGCGTAGGTTCACGAGAGTGATCCCTTCCCTGGAGCCATTGTTGGGGAGTGATGAAGCTACCTATGGACAACCATGTGCCAGAAAGAAACAAAAACACCTTGCAAAGGGCAGACCTATTCAATTCTACAACCCCAACAATGCACGCTGCCAGGGGTGGTGGGGGAGGCACATGTGAGAGTGTGGTTTTAATAAGATTTTTTAGATAGGCACTTGGATATGATGCGGATGGAGCAACATGGATCAGGTTGAGGAGGTTGGTATCATGTTCGGCACAGACATTGTGGGCCGAAGGGCCTGTTCCTATGCCAAACCTACTGTTCTATGTTCAAACCTACCCATAAACTTTGACGTGAGAGGGGCAACGTTTAGAGGAGATATTCTGGGCATGTTTTATACATAGTGGTGTTTGAATAAGTTTATTGGCCAAGTATTCACATACAAGGAATTTGCCTTGGTGCTCCGCCCGCAAGTGACAACATGACATACAGCGACAGTTAAGAATGATACATAAAACATTAAACATTAATAATAAAACATTATTGATTAAACATGTGAATTAAATAAAATACCAGAGCGAAAGGAGGCTACAGATGTTTGGTTATTGAGTAGAGCTACTACTCGTGGAAAAAAGCTGTGGCAGCTTTGACAGTCCGGAGTCGCCTTCCAGAGAGAAGTGATTCAAAGAGTTTGTGGCCAGGGTGAGAGGGTCAGAGATGATCTTACCCGATCTTTTGGGCATGTTGCTCGGGGTTGGTGGTGGTGGAGGCAGATATGATAGGGGCGTGTAAGAGGCATTTACATAGGCACGTGGACATGTAGAGGTTGGAGGATTATGTGCAGGCAGATACCAGATGGTATTGGCATCTTGCCCAGCACAGACACTATGGGCCGAAGGGCCTGTTCCTGCGCCGTACTGCTATACTGTTCAAAGAGGGCACAGAGAGCCGCAAATATACTAGCACCGTAACCGAGAAGCAGCATCCACAAATGTGCTAAACAGCAATAACTCAAGGCAGTGGCGCAGCGGGTAGACCCGGGTTGGATCCTGACCTCGAGTGCCAATTATGTGGAGTTTGCACGTTCTCCCTTCGAGCGCCGCGTCCGGCCCTGCCTCGACGTGATGCAGCCCATGGAGTGCAGCAGCAGCAGCAGCACCTCGCCCGTGGGCCCCGTCGGTCGGCAGCCCGGCCAGTTGCCCGGCCTCCGCACCTTCGCTCACTGCCGACACCGCCACCTTCTCATGGCCGATCATCGGTTCATGAGTTGGATGGGGTGCCGGACTTTGCGCGCGAGGTCGTGCGGCCCGGGCCAAAACTCCTCAGCTGGCCCGCCGGCTGGGCTTTGTGTGCAGTCCAGCACCCGGGCCAACTCATCATTCACCCAGCCACGGCCGAGTCGGTCGACAAATTGCCATCGGGAAATTGTCCCGTATTTTGACCTTTTGTCCCTTATTTGGGAGTGAGGAAGTTGGCAACCGTATTTGTAGGTGAATTGGCCTCAGTAAAAGATTGCCTCTGGTATGTAGAGAGTGGATGAGAACACAGACGTTGTAGGCCGAAGAGCCTGTTCCTGTGCTGTGCGGTTCTATGCTCTCTATGCCACACCCAGGTAGTGGAGGAGGAGATTCCAAGAACACAGCGACACAACTAGCAGAGCCCACTGCCTCACAGCCCGAGCAACCCCAGATCCATCCTGACCACTAGTGCCATCTGAGTGGAGTTTGCACGCCCTCCTCATGCCCTCATGGGTTTCCTTCATGAGCTCCCGTTGCATTGCCCCATACAGCCCACAGCCACCAACATACTCCATCTCTAGTCCCACCTGCCTGTGTTTGGCCCATATCCCTCCAAACCGATCCTATCCATGTACCTGTTCAAAAGTTTCTTAAGGGCCTGTCCCACTTTCACAACCTAATTCACGACCTCTGCTGAGTTTGCCCTTGACTCATACTCGCAGCATGGTCGTCACAAGGTCGTAGGAGGCCGTAGTAGGCCGTGATGTTAGTCGTAGGTACTCGTGGCATCAAGTAGGTCGGGGCGTTTTTCTAGCCTGATGAAAAATGTCCACGAGTAAAAAAGGTTGTGAATTAGGTCGTGAAAGTGGGACAGGCCCTTTAAATGTTTTGATAGTCCCTGCCTCAACTACCTCCTCCGGCAGCTCATTCCATACACCCACCACCCTTTGTGTGAAGAAGGTTGCCCCTCAAGTTCCTATTAAGTCTTCCCCCCCCCCCTCACCTTAAACCTACGACCTGTGATTCTGGATTCCCCAACTCTGGGAAAAGATTCATCCTATCTATTTCTCTCATGATCTTATACACCTCCAGAACATCACTCCTTATCCTCCTGCGCTCCAAGGAATAGAGTCATAGCCCGCTAAACCTCGCCCCATAGCTCGGGCCCTCGAGTCCAAGCAACATCCTCGTAAATCTTCCAGTCCAGCTTGACGCAACGTATTTTGTTCCTCCATGTCCCAAAGATTGGTGGGTTAATAGTAGATTAATGGGCCCTCTGTAGGTTGCCCCTGCTGGGTAGCGAGTGGCAGAATCAGGGGTTTGGTGAGGACGTGAGGGAATACAATGGGATTAATGCAGGCATAGAGCTTGATGGTAAGTTTGGACACGATATAATGAAGGGCTTCTCTCATAAGGTCATAGGAATAGGAGTAGAATTAGGCCCTACTCTGCTATTCAATCCTGGCTGATCTATCTCTCCCTCCTAACCCCATTCTCCTGCCTTCTCCCCATAACCTCTGACACCCGTACTAATCAAGAATCTATCTATCTCTGCCTTAAAAATATCCACTGACTTGGCCTCCACAGCCGTCTGTGGCAAAGAATTCCACCGATTCACCACCCTCAATAAATAAATTTCTCCTCATCTCCTTCCTAAATGAACGTCCTTTAATTCTGAGGCTGTGACCTCTAGTCCTAGACTCTCCCACTAGTGGGAACATCCTCTCCACATCCACTCTATACAAGCCTTTCACTATTCTGTATGCTCTAACAATGAAGATAGTCACAAATTGCTGGAGTAACTCATCGGGACAGGCAGCATCTCTGGAGAGAAGGAAAGGGTGACATTCCGGGTCGAGACCTTTCTGTCTGACGAAGGGTCTCGACCCGAAACGTCACCCATTCCTTCTAACCAGAGTTGCTGCCTGGCCCGCTGAGTTACCCCAGCATTTTGTGTCTATCTTCGGTGTAAACCAACATGGGGAGAAGGCAGGAGAATGGGGTTAAGATGGAGGGAGAGGTAGATCAGCCATGATTGAATGATGGTGTAGACTTGATGGGCCAAATGGCCTAATACTACTCCAATTCTTATGATCTGCAGTTCCTTCCCATCCATTCCAGCAACATTAGACTCCAATGTATGAGTCTTAGAACTAAAAGTGCTAACTAACAATATTTTCCAGTTCACAGTACCAGCTGATGTACCCTGAAACATGACTCCTGCATTGCCAACCATTCATATTTATCACTATCATTCCCACAAGAACACTTTGGTTCACTCAAGCTGAACATTCTTAACTATAACACTGTTTCTCAGTTCTTAAGTCAGATCAGTGCTTTCTCAAACAGGATGTCCACTTGTACTTGGACTTTGCTGATTCATATTGAAAATTAACAGATCGGAAGAATAGATCTGCACAGAGTCCCTTGCCCAGAGTGGGGGAATCGAGGACCAGAGAACGTAGGTTTAAGGTGAGGGGGGAAAAGATTTAATAGGAATCTGATGGGTAATTTCCCTGCTGGGATAAATAAAGTTCTATTGTGTCGTATCATAACTTTTTCACACAAAGGGTGGTGGGTGTGTGGAACGAGCTGGTGGTTGAGGCAGGGACCATCCTAACATACAAGAAACAGTTAAGGGCATCATTTACCCATCACGCAGGTGGCGAGCAAAGATTTTGTGAATCCCAAAATCCTGGGGCGCCGCGCGCGGCCGCGCATCACTGTCTACGCCACCAGGCGCCATGTGTGCCTCACGTGCGCGTCATGCCGCGTAAATGATGCGCAAATGACGGCCAAGTGGGACAGGCCCTTTAGACAGGTACATGGATAGGACAGGATTGGAGGGATATGGGCCAAACGCAGGCAGGTGGGACTAGTGTAGCTGGGACATGTTGACCCGGTGTGGGCCGAAGGGCCTGCTTCCACGCTGAATCTACACAGTCTTCATTTCAAACAGCTTCAATTGGTAGCAGGCTTTTCCTTTTCGTTAGACTTTACTTTAGAGATACAGCGCGGAAACAGATGTGCGCTTCCTGCAGCCGAGCTTGAAGGCGCTGGAGGCAATACTGCCTCTCCTGCCGACCCACCGCTCGCGTCCGTCGCTGCCAGCAGCTCCCTGCACGATTCTCCGGTCTTCAGGGCTCCGGGGCTTCCAACGCACGTGGCCATTTGCGCCTTCGTTCTCAAGTCTTTTTTGGCTTCACCCGCCGGGTCCATCGTCCTCATCCCTCCTTGTCTGTCCTTGACATTGCCCGTCCTCGTTGTCAGTAACCGCCGGCCAAGTCCGGTCTTGAATAGTGAAAGGCCTGGATAGAGTGGACGTGGAGAGGATGTTTCCACTAGTGGAAGAGTCTAGGACCAGAGGGCACAGCCTCAGAATTAAAGGACGTTCCTTTAGGAAGGAGATGAGGAGGAATTTCTTCAGTCAGAGGGTGGTGAATCTGTGGAATTCTTTGCCACAGAAGGCTGTGGAGGCCAAGTCAGTGGATAATTTTAAGGCAGAGATAGATAGATTCTTGATTAGTACGGGTGTCAGAGGTTACGGGGAGAAGGCAGGAGAATGGGATTGAGATGGAACGATAGATCAGCCATGATCGAAAGGCGAAGTAGACTTGATGGGCCGAACGGCCTAATTCTGCTCCTATCTCTTCGGAACTTATCAACGTGATCGGCTCGGCGGCAGTGTCCGAGTCCGCTCCAACACGGCCGCACGTCGCTCCGCGGGAGCTTCTCCGAGGCACTGCCCAGTCCATCATCGTCTCCGACCTCCCTACCATCGAGGGGATCTATCGCAGTCGCTGCCTCAAAAAGGCTGGCAGCATCATCAAGGACCCACACCATCCTGGCCACACACTCATCTCCCCGCTACTTTCAGGTAGAAGGTACAGGAACCCGAAGACTGCAACGACCAGGTTCAGGAATAGCTACTTCCCCACAGCCATCAGATTATTAAACTCAACTCAAACAAAAATCTGAACTTTAATAACCTATTGCACTATGTGTGTGTGTATATATATATTCAATGGTATATGGACACAGTAATCTGTTCTGTATTTATGCCTACTATATTCTGTTGTGCTGAAGCAAAGCAAGAATTTCATTGTCCTATCTGGGACACATGACAATAAACTCTATTGAATCTCTTGAATCTTGAATCTTGAAGTAACCCAAGAAAATGGTCCCTCTAGCCACAAAGGCAAGTAAACATCGAAAAACGGGAGATCAGTGGACCCCTTGCAGTTAATCAGAGGGAAGGTTTGCATTTCTCAAGGTCATGGTCAGATAGCCATGAAGTCAGTAATCACCTGGTGGAGTGGAATGCAGCTGAACTATGTGGTGAGTGTTGTGCAATGCGATTAAGGACACAGAAGGATATGACTTTCTAAGATGCGCCTGGCCCAGGTTCAGTGTTATCCGGATTATCCCTGGTATTCCAGGCAAATACGTAAAGGTTCAGTTACTGCTGCAATCACCCTTCACAAGGGTAGACAAGTGAATCCAAGCTCAGTATGTTGTAGGGAGGAACTGCAGATGCTGGTTTAAACCGAAGATCGTCACACAATGCTGGTGTAACTCAGCGGGCAAGGCAGCATCTCTGGATAGAAGGAATGGATGATGAGAGAGTTAGTTAGAGCTCTAGGGGCTAATGGAATCAAGGGATATGGGGAGAAGGCAGGCACGGATTATTGATTGGGGACGATCAGCCATGGTCAGCCATGGCCTCAACTACCTTCTGCCACAGAAGGTAGTTGAGGCCAGTTCATTGGCTATATTTAAGAGGGAGTTAGATGTGGCCCTTGTGGCTAAAGGGATCAGGGGGTATGGAGAGAAGGCAGGTACAGGATACTGAGTTGGATGATCAGCCATGATCATATTGAATGGCGGTGCAGGCTCAAAGGGCCGAATGGCCTACTCCTGCACCTATTTTCTATGTTTCTATGTCATAATGAATGGCGGTGCAGGCTCGAAGGGCCAAATGGCCTACTCCTGCACCTATTTTCTATGTTTCTATGTCATAATGAATGGCAGTGCAGGCTCGAAGGGCCAAATGGCCTACTCCTGCACCTATTTTCTATGTTTCGGGTCACGACCCTTCTTCAGACCCGATCATTCGTGTCTGAAGAAGGAGGGGTCTTGACCTGAAACGTCAGCCATTCCTTCTCGCCAGAGATGCTGCCTGTCCCGCTGAGTTACACCAGCATTTTGTGTCTATTCGACTCAGTATCATGGCCCGAGGGGCTAACATGACTATATGTCCTGATTTCTAGGCCCTTAGTTTCAATATTCCCTGCTATCGGGGTATGAGATGAGGCCAAATTCAGGGCGGCATAGTGGTGCAGCGGTAGAGTTGCTGCCTTACAGAGCCAGAGACCAGGATTCGATCCTGACTACTTGTGCTGTCGGTGCGGAGTTTGCACGTTCTCCCCGGGACCGTGTGGGTTTTTTCCGGGTGCTCCAGTTTCCTCCCACATTCCAAAGACAAGCAGGTTTGTAGGTTAATTGGCTTTGTTAAAAATTGTAAATTGTCCCTAGTGTGTGTAGGATAGTGCTAGTGTGCGGGGATCGCTGGTTGGCCGCAGACTCGGTGGGCCGAAGAGCCTATTTCCGTGCTGTATCTCTAAACTAAACTAAATGTCTTGTTTGAAATCTTTTAAGAATACACTGAGCACTTCTTAGGGATAAGACTGCAAATGATTCGCTCACAGTCAGTCCACTGATGTTTAACTATGAAAGGGTTGAATGTCTACAACAGGGACTGGAGACCACAAATAAATCTTGGATCCTCACTCGAGGAGCTAATGTCTACCAATCCATCTTTCTTTACAACATAGAAGGTCTTTTCACACAACTGGATGCTTTCAGAACAATCCTATTGGACTCAATCCCTTATTTATTTCCAAAAAAACACACAGTGCTGAAGTAACTCAGCGGGTCAGGCAACATCCTTGGAAAACATGGATAGGTGACATAGGAAGGACATCCTTGTGATTGAGGCAGTGCAGCGTAGGTTCACGAGATTGATCCCTGGGATGGCGGGACTGTCATATGAGGAAAGATTGAAAAGACTGGGCTTGTATTCACTGGAGTTTAGAAGGATGAGGGGGAGATCTTATAGAAACATATAAAATTATAAAAGGACTGGACAAGCTAGATGCAGGAAAAATGTTCCCAATGTTGGGCGAGTCCAGAACCAAGGGCCACAGTCTTAGAATAAAGGGGAGGTCATTTAAGACTGAGGTGAGAAAAAACTTTTTCACCCAGAGAGTTGTGAATTTGTGGAATTCCCTGCCACAGAGAGCAGTGGAGGCCAAATCACTGGATGGATTTAAGAGAGAGTTAGATAGAACTCTAGGGGCTAGTGGAATCAAGGGATATGGGGAGAAGGCAGGCACGGGTTATTGATAGGGGACGATCAGCCATGATCACAATGAATGGCGGTGCTGGCTCGAAGGACCGAATGGCCTCCTCCTGCACCTATTTTCTATGTTTCTATGTTCCGGGTCGAGATCGTTCTTCAGACTGAAAGTCAGGGGAAAGTGAACCGAGAGATATAGACGGTGATATAACAAAATGAATGAAAGATGTGCAAAAAGAAACGATGATAAAGGGAACAGGCCACTGGTAGAGATGGGCTAGGTGAAAACGAGTTGCAGACAATGAGACTCTACAAGACGACTTTGAAGCTGGTACGACTTGGGTGTGGGAGGGATGGAGAGAGAGGATTCTTAGGTGAATTGGCCCTCTGTAAAATTGCTCCTAGTGTGAAGGGAGTGGATGAGAAAGTGGGATAATATAGGAACTAGTGTGAACGGCTGATCGATGGTCAGTGTGGACTTGGTGGGCCAGAGGACCTGTTTCCATGCTGTAACTTTCGATCAATTCAATCAATCAAGAGAGTGGCGATCATAAACAATGTAGTAAGAAGGAACTGCAGATGCTGGTTTAAATCGAAGCTGAGTTACTCCACAAAATGCTGGAGTAACTCAGCGGGTGAGGCAGCATCTCTGGAGAGAAGGAATGGGCGACGTTTCAGGTCGAGACCCTTCTTCAGACTCATTGTAGTGTCACGGTGGCACAGCGGTAGAGTTGCTGCCTTACAACGACAGGGACCAGGGTTCGATCCTGACCACGGGTGTTGTCTGTGCAGAGTTTGTACATTCTCACAGAGAGTTGTGAGTCTGTGGAATTCTCTGCCTCAGAGGGCGGTGGAGGCTGGTTCTCTGGATACTTTCAAGAGAGAGCTAGATAGGGCTCTTAAAGATAGCGGAGTCAGGGGATATGGGGAGAAGGCAGGAACGGGGTACTGATTGGGGATGATCAGCCATGATCACGTTGAATGGCGGTGCTGGCTCGAAGGGCCGAATGGCCTATTCCTGCACCTATTGTCTATTGTCTATTGTCTATTGACCGCGTGGGTTTTCTCCGGATGCTCCAATTTCCTCCTACACTCCAAAGACGTGCAGGTTTGTAGATTAATTGGCTTTGGTACAATTGTAAATTGGCCCTAGTGTGTGAGTGTGTGTGTAGGGTAATGTCAGTGTACGGAGCTATCGCTGGTCGGCGTGGACTCGGCGGGGCCGAAGAGCTAGTTTCCGTGCTGTATTTCTAAAGCTCAATAGTTAAAGAATCCGGGGTGGGAGATTGCAACCTTCACTGTTTCGACGAATGCAATCAACCTGGCGTGCAAAATCAAGTAAGATCAAATAGAACAAGTTGTCCTACAACTTTATGCTGTGCACGCCATACGCAAGAAGAAGTCATTAAAGAATCCAATGTACCGTGAAGCTTCAGGGAGCGGAGAGGGTGGCAAAAGCCAAGTAAACAAAACAGGTGCAAAAATGAAAAATACCTGAAAATATTTAAAACATTCACAAATGAGTGGTCCTTATCTCTGAGTCTGTGGACAATTATTGCACCAGGTCCTGGGACTGTCATCTTTATCTCCTCAGCGATAAGTTGTGTGTGTGTCGCTATCTTCAGGTATGGCTGGTATTCTGTTTACTTCAGCGCTTCTGGGAATTCCAGAGTTTCAACTTGGACGTTTCTGTTGACGGGCTGATCCAGTCGAAGGCGACGGAGGGAGGCCCTGCAGAAGCCTGGGGCTCGCCTAGATCGGGAACCGCTCCAGTAGACCGAGCACGTGGGCCGACCGGACCGGACTTTGGAAATGGAGACAAAAACATGGCAGTGCCCGCATGTGTAAATATGCACAAAGAATCTCTCTGTGCATGTGCCCATGTGACAGGTTGAGTTGAATCGCTTGGTAGTATTACGGTGCTGTTACCTGGTATTGCTGCTAATTACTGTATTATTGATTATTGTACAAGATCGTGAGAGGAATAGATCAGGTAGACACACAGTGTCTCTTGCCCAGAGTAGGGGAGTCAACAATCAGAGGACATAGGTATAAGGTGAGGGGGGAAAGATTTAATAGGAACCTGAGGGGAACCTTTTCACACAGAGGGTGGTGGGTGTATGGAACAAGCTGCCGGAGGAGGTCATTGAGGCAGGTAGCATCTCACGTTTCAGAAGCATTTGGACAGGTACATGGATGGGACAGGTTTAGATGGACATGGGCCAAATGCAAGCAGATGGGATGTTGGTCGGTGGTCAATGTGGATGGGACATGTTGGTCAATGTGGATGGGACATGTTGGTCGGTGCGGGCAAGTTTGGGTCGAAGGGCCTGTCTCCACACTGTATGACTCTATGATTCTATATATTTATTCGTAGCGTTATTGCGATAATGGGTCTATAAAGATGCAGCCAGTTGAGGGCCCGTCCCACTTAGGTGATTTTTCAGCGGACTGCCGGCGAGTGTCAAGCTGCGACACTCGCTGAAAAACCAGGAAGTGGAACGGCGGCTGTCAGAGTGGAACACACACACACACACACACACACACACACACACACACACACACACACACACACACACACACACACACACACACACACACACACACACACACACACACACACACACACACATACATCGCAAAGGCGGGGGCCAGGGAAAGCGGGGGAGCGCTGTCTGAAATTCACATGGTGCAAAGCCAAGGTGATACAGACACACACTGCCATGAACAGGAAGGTTAATTCCCCTGTCCCTCCCACTTAGGAAACCTGAACGGAAACCTCTGGAGACTTTGCGCCCCACCCAATGTTTCCCTGCGGTTCCAGGAGGTTCCCGGAAGTTTTTGTCAGTCTACGTACCTGCTTCCACTACCTGCAACCTCTGGCAACCACCTGCAACCTCCGGGAACCGCACGGAAACCTTGTGTGGGGCTCAAAGTCTCCAGAGGTTTCCGTTCAGGTTTCCTAAGTGGGACAGGGGCATAAGACGGCTAGCACAGTGTACGGTAAGTCCTTTAAAAGAGCGGGGAGGGGGGGAGGGGAGAAAGGAGGAGAAGGGGGGAGAAGGAGTGGAGACACTTTTAAGAAGCCAGAGATACACAGCTGTGAAGTTCGGCGGGCGTTTAACATTACCGGTCGGTTTTCCTTGGTTCTGTAAACTCGTGCTTACGTTTTTTCCCCCCCATGAGCCATTGAAAATGCCCGGCCAACAAAGGAGATTAACTAAAACTACCTACGGCTACCTCGACTACCCATAACTACACGGCGACCCCACTACAACTGCATCTACGACTACAAAAGTATCAATTTTCTCCATGGCGACCAATTTTTGGTCACAGAAAATTTTCAACGTGTTGAAATATTTGCTGCGACCATACTGAGGCTGCGAGTAGTTCCCAGAATGCGGGAACTCCTCGCGACCATGAAGGAGGCTCACCAGAGACCACCAGCGAACATGTGGCGATCATGTGGCGACCATGAGGTGAGCGCAGAGTCTCCTGCACTCGCCTAAAAAGTCACCTATGTGGGACAGGCCCTTAATAGAAAATAGGTGCAGGAGGAGGCCATTCGGTCCTTCGAGCCAGCACCGCCATTCAATGTGATCATGGCTGATCATCCCCAATCAGTACCCTGTTCCTGCCTTCTCCCCATATCCCCTAACTCGGCTATTTTTAACAGCCCGATCTAGCTCTCTCTTGAAAGCATCCAGAGAACCGGCCTCCACCGCCCTCTGAAGCAGAGAATTCCACAGACTCACAACTCTCTGTGAGAAAAAATGTTTCCTCGTCTCCGTTCTAAATGGCTTACCCCTTATTCTTAAACTGTGGCCCCTGGTTCTGGACTCCCCCAACATCGGGAACATGATTCCTGCCTCTAGCGTGTCCAAACCCTTAACACTTATATGTTAAGGGTTAAGAATTTCATTGTTCAGGTCTCGGTCCAATGACAATGAAACACCCTTGGCTCTTGAACAAGTGCAAACGTAGATCGAAAGTCGTTCGGGTGGAAGAGTTAAGAGGTGTTCGGTCCACAAGGAGACTGGTGGAACCATAGGGGTGTCATCTCTTCGGATGGTTAGAAGGGACCTGGCAAGGGGGGAGGGATGAGACGCAAAATGTCGCCACTCCATTCCCTCCCCAGCTGCTGCTTGACCCGCTGAGTTCCTGCATCGCTTTGCGATTTCATCCTCTCTTCTGTCCGAGTCTGTGTTGTGTCCTCTGCTCCAGCCGTCTTGCTTTCATGCGAAGTAATCTTCTGTATTTATCTCGCCTGTATCACTTCACATTTTATTCACCTTGAGGAGATCAACGTAATCGCCCTTGCTTAATCCTCTTTAAACACTGTTTTCATCCCAACCCTTGTACACGCAGGGCAAGGTTGCGTTTTGACCGCAATGCAAACATTGAACTGGCCAGGACTCTTCCCACCTCTGAGTGAGGAGAGGATGTTCCCAGCAGTCGGAGAATCTAGGGCCAGGGGGCATAGCCTCAGAATAAACGGACGTACCATTGTAATGGAGATGAGGATGGATTTCTCTAGTCTGAGGGCGGTGATTGTGTGGGATTCATTGCCACAGACGGCAGTGGTGGCCAAGTCAGTGGGTACTTTGAAAGCAGGACTTGATAGGTTCTTATAGAAACATAGAAATATAGAAAATAGGTGCAGGAGGAGGCCATTTGGCCCTTTGAGCCAGCACCGCCATTCATTGTGATCATGGCTGATCGTCCCCTATGAATAACCCGTGCCTGCCTTCTCCCCATATCCCTTGATTCCACTAGCCCCTAGAGCTCTATCTAACTTTCTCTTAAATCCATCCAGTGACTGGGCCTCCACTGCCCTCTGTGGCAGGGAATTCCATAAATTCACAACTCTCTGGGTGAAAAAGCTTTTTCTCACCTCAGTCTTAAATGACCTCCCCTTTATTCTAAGACTGTGTCCCCTGGTTCTGGACTCGCCCAACATTGGGAACATTTTTCCTGTTCTTGATGAGTTACGTTTGAGAGGGGATCTTATAGAAAGAGAGGGGATCTTACAGAAACGTATAAAATTATAAAAGGACTGGACAAGCTGGATGCAGGAAAAATGTTCCCAATGTTGGGGGAGTCCAGAACTAGGGGCCACAGTCTAAGAATAAAGGGGAGGCCATTGAAAACTGAGATGAGAAAAAAACTTTTTCACCCAGAGAGTTGTGAATTTGTGGAATTCCCTGCCACAAAAGGCAGTGGAGGCCAATTCACTGGATGAATTTAAAAGAGAGTTAGGTAGAGCTCTAGGGGCTAGCACAATCAAGGGATATGGGGAGAAGGCAGGCACGGGTTACTGATTGTGGATGATCTGCCATGATCACAATGAATGGCGGTGCTGGCTCGAAGGGCCAAATGGCCTCCTCCTGCACCTATTTTCTATGTTACGGGGAGAAGGCAAAATAATGGGCTTGAGAGGGAAAAATAAATGAATAGCGGAGCAGACTTAATGGGCTGAATGGCCTAACTCTGCTCCAATGTCTTATGTCTAAACAGAAGAGAGATTGCTGAAGGGTTGCCTTGAGTGATGGTTTAGGGAATATGAAAGGCCTTGATAGGACTGGCATAGAGAAGATGAAGGAGACGGGATCAATGGGTTATAAACACAAGATTTGGGAATCCATTGGGAATCCAGGGTAAATCATAAAGCAGGCCATTTGGCCCATTGACTCCATCTACACCACGCTTTTGTCATCATTGAGCCTGTATTTGCTGGAGTTTAGAAGATTGAGGGGAGACCTCATTGAAACATACAGAATAGTGAAAGGCCTGGTTAGTGGATGTGTCGAGGACGTTTCCACTAGTAGGAGAGTCTAGGACTTAGGGGGTCACAGCCTCAGAATTAAAGGACGTTATTATAGGAAGGAGATGAGGAGGAATTCCTTTAGTCAGAGGGTGGTGAATCTGCAGAATTCTTTGCTACAGATGGCTGTGGAGGCCACGTCAGTGGATATTTTTAAGGCAGAGATAGATAGATTCTTGATTAGTGCGGGTGTCATGGGTTATGGGGTTAGGAAGGAGAGATAGATCAGCCATGATTGAATGGCGGAGTACACTTGATGGGCCTAGCTCTTATGACCTTATGACCCGCTGAGTTACTCCAGCATTTTGTGTCGATCTTCGGTGTAAACTAGCATCTACAGTGTTGAGTTCCTCCATCACTTTGTGTTTTGCTCAGCACTCCAGCGTCTGCTGTCATCTTGTTTGACAACAGCAGATGGCTGGCAGTATCATCAAGGACCCACACCATCCTGGCCACACACTCATCTCCCTGCTACCTTCAAGTACAGGAGCTTGAAGACTGCAACAACCAGGTTCAGGAATAGCTACTTCCCCACAGCCATCAGGCTATTAAACTTGGCTCGGACAAAACTCTGAACATTAATAGCCCATTATCTGTTATTTGCACTTTATCAGTTTATTTATTCATGTGTGTATATATTTATATAATGGTATATGGACACACTGATCTGTTCTGTAGTCAATGCCTACTATGTTCTGTTGTGCTGAAGCAAAGCAAGAATTTCATTGTCCTATCAGGGACACATGACAATAAACTCACTTGAATCTTGAACATCTTGGAGGATCTCCTCCGCAACCTCGACAGAGCTGCCCCATCGATCCCGGGGTGTGGGTTCCAGAACCGCACACACTACTCCAGCCGAGGTCCGACCAGTGTTTTATAAACCTGTACATGATCGATCACTGTGAAATATCTGGCCGCAAGGAACGAAAGCCAGATGCCATCATGAACGGTGACCTCAACGCAGATGAAAACATTCACATTCAGGAATGTGAGTTGATTCGACCAAATCATAAAACAATTGGGAAGGAATTCACATTGCTTCTTTCTGCTAATCATTCGAAAGATAAGGAACATTAACGAGATGGGCTAGGTCTCATTCTTTGCTCATGTTTACTGGTGCTAACCTGCTGAAGGGGGAGTCTTATGTTCTCACTCACCCGATGTTGCAACAGTCCTCAAATTGAGATAATCAAAGAGACCTTTGCATTTCTCTCAGCATATTTCTCATAACCCCCCCACCCCCAATCTGTTCCATGGCCAATAAAGTCATTTTAGTTTAGTTTAAGAAGGAACTGCAGATGCTGGAAAAATCGAAGGTAGATAAAAATGCTGGAGTAACTCAGCGGGTCAGGCAGCATCAATGGAGTGAAGGAAATAGGTGATGTTTAGTTTCGGGTCTGAAGTAGGGTCTCGACCCGAAACGTCACCAATACCTTCGCTCCATAGATGCTGCACCACCCGCTGAGTTTCTCCAGCATTTTTATCTACCTTTAGCTTAGTTTAGTTTAGTTTAGTTTAATTGGCTTGGCGTATGTGTAAATTGTCACTGCATAGGACAGTATAAGTGTGCGGGGATCGCTAATCGGCACGGACTCGGTGGGCCAAAGGTCCTGTTTCCGTGCTGTATCTCTAAACTAAACTGAATTAAGCCATTCGGTCCATCGAGTCCACTCCGCCATTCAATCATGGCTGATCTGTCTCTCCCTCTCAACCCCATTCTCCTGCCTTCTCCCCATAACCTCTGACACCCGTACTAATCAAGAATCTCTCAATCTCAGGCTTAAAAATCCATTGACGGCCTCTGTGTCTTCTGTGACAATGAATTCCACAGATTCACCACCCTTTGACTAAGGAAATTCCTCCTCATCTTTCTGAAGACATGTCTTTTTATTCTGAGACTGTGGCCTCTGGTCCTAGACTCTCCCACTGGTGGAAACATCCTCTCCACATCCACTCTATCCAGGCCTTTCACTGTTCGGTAAGTTCCTTCTGACACAGGTAGAATGAAAATCTTGCTTGCAGTGAGACACAGTGTGAGAGTATGCGTGAGTGTGCATGTGTGAGCATGATAGGTGATGAGTGTATGGATGTATGTGTGTCAGCGTGTTTATTTGGATGGTAGACACAAAAGGCTGGAGTAACTCACGGGGCAGGCAGCATCTCTGGAGAGAAGGAATGGCTGACGTTTCGGGTCAAGACCTTTTAAACTTAATTTGGATGTGTGCGTCTGCGTGTGTGTGAGTTTGTTTCTGAGTTTAATCTGGGGACATGCGTCAAGTCAAGTCAAGTCAAGTTTATTCGTCACATACACATACGAGATGTGCAGTGAAATGAAAAGTGGCAATGCTCGCGGACTTTGTGCAAAAAGACAAACAAACAAACAACCAAACAAACTACAAACAGAATGGAACAGATTCACATATTCTTTTACATATTAAATATTGTGGGCGGAAGGAAAAAGGGAAAAAAACAACAATTTAAAAAAAGCAGTAGAGTGGTTCAGTAAAAGTTAGTCCCTAGTGAGATAGGAGTTTACAGTCCTAATGGCCTCTGGGAAGAAACTCCTTCTCAACCTCTCCATTCTCACAGCATGGCAACGGAGGCGTTTGTCTGACCGTAGCAGCTGGAACAGTCCGTTGCAGGGGTGGAAGGGGTCTCCCATGATTTTATTGGCTCTGGAGTTGCACCTCCTGATGTATAGTTCCTGCAGGGGGGGGCGAGTGAAGTTCCCATAGTGCGTTCGGCCGAACGCACTACTCTCTGCAGAGCCTTCTTGTCCTGGGCAGAGCAATTCCCAAACCAGATTGTAATATTTCCGGACAAGATGCTTTCCACAGCCGCTGAGTAGAAGCGCTGGAGGATCCTCGGAGACACTCTGAATTTCCTCAATTGCCTGAGGTGGTAAAGGCGCTGCCTTGCCTTACTCACCAGTGCTGCAGCGTGTGCTAACAGTTGAGGACTGGAATCTGATGCCATATGGGAAGTGGCAGTAGATTGGCACAGTTACCAATAGAAGATGAATCTCCTGTTGAGAGATGAGGGGGAAAACCCTTCAGTGTGGATAGGACATGTCCTTCATCATCACCTTCAGCACCACTTTAGTTGTTAAATCTCTGCCACTTTGATCGTGGCCTCTACTGGCCCCTGTTGGTGAGTTCCTGCCTTACAGCCAGAACAGAAAGTACATCTGTAATTACCAAAGATCCTATAGCGGAGCTCTGCTATAAGATCTTTGGTAATTACTGCAGAGCAGAATCCCATTCCTTCTATCCAGAGTTGCTGCCTGTCCTGCTGAGTTACTCCAGCATTTAGCGTCTATCTTCCAGCACAATGGCTCAATAGTATTTTATTTGTCACGTGTACCAAGGTACAGTGAAATTCATTTTTAGATAGTTCAGTACTGTACAAGTATCACAGTATACAAGCACCTAGATAAGCATCACAGATAAACAGGTACTATCGCAACTCATAAGAAACATTCAGGCACATGGATAGGACAGGTTTAGGGGGATATGGGCCAAATGCAGGCTGGTTGGTTTAGTGTAGCTGGGACATGTTGGTCGGATTGGGCAAGTTTCCAATGAGACCAGTACACAGAGTCCACAGGGCTCAGTGTTGGGGCTGCTACTCTTCATTTGTATATTAATGATTTGGACGAGGGGATTGAAGGCTTTGTGGCCAAGTTTGCAGATCATACGAAAACAGGTGGAGGGGCAGGTGGTGTAGAGAAAGCAGGGGCTCTGCAGAAGGACTTGGACAGGCTGGGAGAGAGGGCAGAGAAGTGGCAGATGGAATTTAGTGCTGCAAAGTGTGGAGTCATGCATTTTGGTAGTGGGACTGAAGGAGTAGACTATTTTCTAAATGGGGAGAGAATCCAGAAATTGGAGGCAAAGGGAGTTGGGAGTACTGGTGCAGGATTCTCAAAAAGTTAATTTGCAAGTCGAATCGGTAGTAAGGAAGGCAAACATAATGCTAGCATTTATTTCAAGAGGGCTAGAGTACAAAAACACGGGTGCAATGCTGAGGCTCTATAAGGCACAGATCTGGCCGCATTTGGAGTATTGCGAGCAATTTTGGGCCCCACATTTGAGGAAGGATGTGCTGGCCCTGGAGAAGTTCCAGATGAGGTTTACAAGAATTGATCCCAGGAATGAGTGGGTTAACATATGATGAGCGTTAAACATTGTAATATCTGTAATATCAACTGTAATATCATTGCTGAGGTGACCCGTTGTCTTGTCAAAAACATTTCATTGTACCGTTGACCCTGTGTTAACCTACATATGACAAATAAAACTGAACTGAACAGCACTGGGCCTGTAATTGCCGGAGTTTATAATGATGAGGGGGGAACCTCATTGAAGCTTACCGAATAGTAAAAGGCTTGGATAGAGTAAATGTGGAGATGATGTGTCCACTGATCGTAATTCATTTATTAGCCAAGTATGTTTTGCAAGATACAAGGAATTTGATTTTGCCATAGTTATACCAAAAAAAAAGCAACAAGCCACACAACTACATAAAAATTAACATAAACATCCACCACAGCGGCTCCACCACATTCCCCACTGTGATGGAAGGCAATAAAGTCTTATCTTCTTTCCTCCTTTTCTCCCACGGTCGGGGCGATCGAAGCTCTCTCGTCGGGACGGTCGAAGCTCCCGTGGCTTGGAGCTCCCGAAGTCAGTCCCTAACCAGGGGCCGCGAGCTCCACGGTGTTAAGTCCGCAGGCTCCCGCGGTTGGAGCTCCCGAGGTCGATCCCCAGCAAAGGGACCGCCAGCTCCATGATGTTAGGCCGCCGCGCGGATGGAGATACGATACGAAAAAAAGTCGCATCTCCGTCGAGGAAAGAGATTTTAAAAAATTCCCCAACCCCACATAATACAAAACTAAAGATAACTACCCCAGGTGAGCTGTTACCTGTCCCATGAGCTGATGATGCCTATCTCCATGTGAGCTGTTACCTGCCCCATGAGCTGATGCCTGTCCCCAGGTGAGCTGTTACCTGTCCCATGAGCTGATGATGCCTGTCTCCAGGTGAGCTGCTACCTGCCCCATGAGCTGATGATGCCTGTCTCCATGTGAGCTGTTACCTGCCCCATGAGCTGATGATGCCTGTCTCCATGTGAGCTGTTACCTGCCCCATGAGCTGATGATGCCTATCTCCATGTGAGCTGTTACCTGCCCCATGAGCTGATGATGCCTATCTCCAGGTGAGCTGTAACCTGCCCCATGAGCTGATGATGCCTATCTCCAGGTGAGCTGTTACCTGCCCCATGAGCTGATGATGCCTATCTCCCATTCTGTATATTCTCCACCTTCTGTCCAACTATGGGTTAAACTATTAGTTTGTTTATAATTGTCATTTATTTCATTTATCAATTTGTATACTGTAATATCTATCTATCTATGAGGATTGTGCGCATGTTTGTGCTAGCAAAGCAGTCTACCTATCCGTCTCGCACTTTGTAAATATTTAATCTGTTGCCTTTATCTAAGCTGACATCTTGTAAAAGGAAATCCAAATTTGTTCAACGCTTTAAATAGAAGTTTAAATGGAATCCTGTTCCAATATCTGTGTGTGGTGCTTTATGCAGAGCTAGTCCAAAATGTATGCAGAATTAAAACGTGACAGCGATGTTCGTTTATGGTACGTATACTGAACTTTTTTTTGCTTCACTTGAAGGACGCAGGAATATAAAGGATATAGGTCACTGTATTTAGTTCAATGAGTTCTAATGATTAGCAAACACTAGAAGTTTGGGACGACAGATGGCACAATGGGCTAAGTGTTCGGCTGGCAACCGGAAGGTAGCCGGTTCGAATCCCGCTTGGAGTGCATACTGTCGTTGTGTCCTTGGGCAAGACACTTCACCCACCTTTGCCTGTGTGTGAATGTGTGTGAGTGATTGGTGGTGGTCGGAGGGGCCGTAGGCGCAGATTGGCAGCCACGCTTCCGTCAGTCTGCCCCAGGGCAGCTGTGGCTACAGAAGTAGCTTACCACCACCGAGTGTGACTGAGGAGTGTATGAATAATGCGATGTAAAGCGCCTTGAGTATTAGAAAGGCGCTATATAAATCCCATCCATTATTATTATTATTATCTCCATGTGAGCTGTTACCTGCCCCATGAGCTGATGATGCCTATCTCCATGTGAGCTGCTACCTGCCCCATGAGCATGATGATGCCTATCTCCAGGTGAGCTGCTACCTGCCCCATGAGCATGTGATGCCTGTCCCCAGGTGAGCTGCTACCTGCCCCATGAGCTGATGATGCCTGTCTCCAGGTGAGCTGTTACCTGCCCCATGAGCTGATGATGCCTGTCTCCATGTGAGCTGTTACCTGCCCCATGAGCTGATGATGCCTGTCTCCAGGTGAGCTGCTACCTGCCCCATGAGCTGATGATGCCTGTCTCCAGGTGAGCTGTTACCTGCCCCATGAGCTGATGATGCCTGTCTCCATGTGAGCTGCTACCTGCCCCATGAGCTGATGATGCCTGTCTCCAGGTGAGCTGCTACCTGCCCCATGAGCATGTGATGCCTGTCCCCAGGTGAGCGGCTACCTGCCCCATGAGCATGTGATGCCTGTCTCCAGGTGAGCTGCTACCTGCCCCATGAGCATGTGATGCCTGTCTCCAGGTGAGCTGCTACCTGCCCCGTGACAGATCTGATGCAGCAGAGGACAACTAACTCCCTGGAGGCTGGAAGTGACGGCGGCGGGGGCGGGGGCGGGACATCCGTCGCCCTGAGTCTGACAGGAGGAACCCGGAGCGGGAGAGCAGCGAGTGGCGGGGAAGGGCTAGGGCCAGGCCGGGGCGCTCGGGCCTGTGCGGCCTACAGGTGAGAGCAGCGGCCGGAGCCCGTCTCCAGGGCAACGGGGGGGGGGGGGGGGGGGGGGGGGGGGGGGTAGGGGGCTGTGTTCCCTTTGGGTGGGATGGAGAGAATACCCCCCCCCCACACCCAAAATGGGGAGAGAAAGCCCCTCAGGGTGGGGGTGGAAAAGAGGAAGGAGGGAAGGAAGGAGGAAGGAAAGGAGGAAGGAGGTAAGGAGGTAAGGAAGGAATGAAGGAAGGAAGGAGAGAAGGAAGGAGGGAGGGAAGGAAGGAGGGAAGGAAGGGAGAGAAGGAGGGAGGGAAGGAGGTAAGGAAGGAGGGAGAGAAGGAGGTAAGGAAGGAAGGAGGTAAGGAAGGAAGGAAGGAGGGAGAGAAGGAAGGAAGGAGGGAAGGAAGGAGGGAGAGAAAGAGGTAAGGGAGGGAGAGAAGGAGGCAAGGAAGGAAGGAAGGAGGGAGGGAAGGAAGGAAGGAAGGAGGTAAGGAAGGAAGGAAGGAGGGAGGGAAGGAAGGAGGGAAGGGAGAAGGAGGTAAGGAAGGAGGGAGGGAGGGAGGGAAGTAGGTAAGGAAGGAGGGAGGTAAGGAAGGAGGTAAGGAAGGAAGGAGGGAGGGAAGGAACGAAAGAAAGAAGGGAATACACATGTTTTTTTGAGTATGTGTGCATGTGTATATTTACACATTGGACTTTTCCCTCTCTCGTTTATCATATTATTTATTATGATTACATATTCTGTTCTGCAGCAAGTGAGAATTTCATTGTTCTATCTGGGATATATGACAATAAGACACTCTTGACTCTTGGATGAGATGGAGGGAGTGCCCCACGTAGACGGGGGTGTAGATGTAGAGGGTGAGGGAGCATCCTTCTTGGATGTGTAGGAAAGAACTGCAGATGGTGGTTTAAATCAAAGGCACAAAATGCTTCTTGGATGGTTTTGGGGGGGGGGGGGGGAAGAAAGGGGGGGAGGGAGAGCCCCCCTTTTGGGTGAGGAGGGGTTGAGAGAAGCTTGGATGGTAGGGGGGAAGAGTCCTTCAGATGGAAGGAGGAAGCGAGACGCTCTTGGATGGTGGGGTGGGGGGGGGAGGGAGCCCATGTTGGATGGGGTGGGAAATATCCTTTTGGATGGGGAGCAAATGGGGGGCTGGAGAGATCGGCCACAGAAGTCCCGATGAGGTAGAGATCGGCCGCCTCACCCAGCCTGGGTGCCACATTTTCAGTGGGGGACTTCCGGGGTGGGGGGAGGATTCAAGTGCGCTCTCGTAATTCTATCCGGATTAAGGGAGGTGGCGGACCACCAGTTGCTGGAAAATCATTGGTAGTAAATCCCGATCACAGGGGATAAGGTAGGTGCAATGTAGGTGTCAGAAATGCTCGGCAAGTTAGGCAGCGTCCGGGGGAAGAGAACCAGAGCTAAGATTCCAGGTCGAAGACTCATCGGCCCAGAGCACTGCCACAAGTGTGAGGCTGGAGGAGGTTATCGTGAACGAGATGGAGAGATTGAGGAGCAGAGTTACACAGTTGACACAGGAGATCTGGAGGCAGGTTGCAATATTATGAAAGATTGTGAAATTTGCCTGTTGACATAGGTCCATAAATGGGAGTAGGAATTGGGGTGGGGTGGAATGGGACAGCAAGGCTTTGGGGATGCTCGGGTACACGGGACTAAATACGGGCAACTTATTGCGACCCAATATCCTGACCCCAAAGGTTTTAAAGGAAGTGGTTGCAGACGGTCGATTTTTTTCAAATTTTAAGTAATCTGAAGAAGGGTCTCGACCCGAAATGTTGCCTGTTTCCTTCGCTCCATAGATGCTGCCTCACCGGCTGAGTTTCTTCAGCATTTTTGACTACCTTCGATCTACACTCCCCTGCTTTTTCCCCCCTTCCTGCCCCCATCCTCCACCCTAGTCGTTTAACCGGAGCGACACAGTGACGGAGCGATAGACTTGCTGTCTTATGCACAAAAGTGCAGTTCCCGGAGGTTTTTGTCAGTCTCCCTACCTGCTTCCACTACCTGCAACCTCCGGCAACCACCTGCAACCTCCGGGAACCGCACGGAAACCTTGGGTGGGGCGCAAAGTCTCCAGAGGTTTCCGTTCAGGTTTCCTAAGTGGGACAGGGGCTTAAGTTAGTTAGGTTGCTTTTCTCATCTATTCTCTCCCCCTTACTTTAAAATGGTGAACTCACGCTGCCTCGGCAAGGCCAGCAGCATAAATCAAGGATGAGTCGCACCCCGGGCACTCCCTCTTCTCCCCTCTCCCATCGGGCAAAAGGTACAGAAGTGTGAAAACGCACACCTCCAGATTCAGGGACAGTTTCTTCCCAGCTGTTATCAGAGATGCTGCCTGACCCGCTGAGTTACTCCAGCATTTTGTGTCTATCTTTGGTATAAACCGGCATCTGCAGCAGTTCTTTGTTTCTACCTGTTGGTTGAACTTTATCCAAAATTTCTAAACTCTGAGAGGGAACCTTAAAATTGGAAAACAGCCAAGGCGACACCCTTATTAGGTTTCAGCCCGAAATGTTGCCTATTTCCTTCGCTCCATAGATGCTGCCTCACCCGCTCAGTTTCTCCAGCATTTTTGTCTACCCTTATTCAAAAAGCAGGTAGACAGTGGGTGGAGAACTTTAGAAACATAGAAAATAGGGGCAGGAGGAGGCCATTCGGCCCTTCGAGCCAGCACCGCCATTCATTGTGATCATGGCTGATCGTCACCAATCAATAACCCGTGCCTGCCTTCTCCCCATATCCCTTGATCCCACTAGGCCCTAGAGCTCTATCTAACTAGGCCGGTTAGTTTAGTGTCTATTGCTGACAATATGCCCAAATCAGAGGAAATTACTAATCATTTAGAAAAAACTGAATATGACTGAAAAACTAGTCAATGTGGTTTGATTAATGTTCAGTCGTGTGTGACTAATTCGCTCCAATTCTTGTAGCAACAAGGAACTGCAGATGCTGGTTTACCAAGGAAAGACGCAAAATGCTGGAGTAACTCAGGCAGCATCTCTGGAGAAAACAGATAGGTGACCTTTTTAGGTTGGGTTGAAGAATAAGGGGTAAGCCATTTAGAACTGAGATGAGGGAACACTTTTTCACACAGAGAGTTGTGAGTCTGTGGAATTCTCTGCCTCAGAGGGCGGTGGAGGCAGGTTCTCTGGATACTTTCAAAATGGAGCTAGATAGGGCTCTTAAAGATAGCGGAGTCAGGGATATGGGGAGAAGGCAGGAACGGGGTACTGATTGGGTATGATCAGCCATGATCACATTGAATGGCGGTTCTGGCTCGAAGGGCCGAATGGCCTAATCCTGCGCCTATTGTCTATTGACCTTTCGTCAGACTGAGTCTGACTCGGTCTGAAGAAGGGTCCTGACCTGAAATGTCATTTAGCCATTTTCCCCAGAGATGCTGCCTGACCCGCTGAGTTACTCCAGCATTTTGTGCCTGTGTTTGGTATAAACCAGCATCTGCAGTTCATTTTTATTGCATTATTTCACTTTGTAGTTATTGTTCCTCAGTTTCCTTTGCCCTGCGGATATGGGGCGAATCCAGGCAAATGGGACTGGTCCAAAATGCCAACCTGGTCAGCATGGACAGGTTGGGCCGAAGGGCCTGATCCCATTATCTAAAGCTCCATGACTCGATCGTCATCTATACTGGTACCTTTACCCCGGCCTGCTCTGCGCTCTCGGTCCCCCATGTTCTTCCTATCTCCCGGCCTTCCCTCGTTTATTCTCACCTTCTTCCCATCAGGATGGGTTCTCAGAAGCCGTTGCTGTGTCCGTGGCTCATCAAGCAAGTCGACAGCTGTCAGTACCCTGGCCTCCACTGGGTGAACGAAGGGAAACAACAGTTCAGGATCCCCTGGAAGCATTGCTTGAGACAGAACATTTCTGCTGACGATACCAAGATATTTGAGGTAATGCTAAAACAGTGCTGGCCACAGTCAGCAGATTGGGCCGCATCTGTGGAGAATCAAACAATTAATGATTCAAGTCAATAACCTTTCATCAGAATGAAACTAAATTGAAAATATAACATTTTATATGTGAGGCAAGGGCGAAGGGAACAAATACATGGACCTGAAACATTATCTCTGCTTCTCTCTCCATAGATGCTGTCTGACATACAGGCACCTCAGGTTTTACACATACATGATTTACGCGTATTTAGAATAACAGAATAAGCTTGTTTAATTGCCAATATCTGTCTGATAATTGTCTAATTCTTTCTTCTTCTTAAGCCCTTTGCTCCTCTAGGGAGCAAATGACAAATTGACAAATGTCCTCCACCACACTCGGTTGTTGGCAGTTCTTTCGAGATCTCCCCAGTTGAGCCCACTCTCAGACATTTCTGTCTGGACATCTCTTCTCCAGCTGTTCCTGGGGCGACCTCCTTTTCTTTGGGGGTTCCATTTCACGGCTTGCCGGGTGATGTTTGTGGCAGGTTTCCTGAGGGTGTGTCCAATCCAACTCCATTTTCTCCTTCTAATTTGTAAGTCAATGGGCTCCTGGCTAGTTCGTGTTCTTTTCCACAGGTCCACATTGCTTACTTTGTCTCTCCCCCAGATGTTAAGTATTCTCCTAAGGCAGGTGTTAGTGAATGTTTGCAACCTGTTTGTAGTGTGTTTTGTTGTATTCCATGTCTCTGATCCATACAGCATCACCCGTTTCTCATTTGAGTTAAAGATGCGTATTTTGGTGTTGATTGAGATGTGTTTTGAGCTCCAGATCTTCTTGAGCATGTTAAACACCACCCTAGCCTTATTGATTCTACTTTTTATCTCTGCCTCTGCCCCTCCGGTGATGTCCACAACACTGCCTAGGTATGTGAATGTTTCGACCTCCCCTAGAGCAGTGCTGTGCATAAGGATAGGGTTGCTGGTTTTGGAGTGGATCCTCATCACCTGCGTCTTTGCTGTATTGGGTGAAAGACCAAGTTTTGGTGCAGCTTGTGAGAGTCTGTCCGCCTTCTCCTGCATTTGTATCTGTGTGTGTGAGTGGAGAGAGCTATGTCGTCTGCAAAGTCAAGATCATCTAGCTGCTCCCACATTGTCCACTGAATTCCATTTCATAGAAACATAGAAACATTGAAAATAGTTGCAGGAGGAGGCCATTCGGCCCTTCGAGCCAACAACGCCATTCATTGTGATCATGGCAGATCGTCCCCAAGCAATAACCTGTGCCTGCCTTCACCCCATATCCCTTGATTCCACTATCCCCTAGAGCTCTATCTAACTCTCTCTTAAATCCATCCAGTGATTTGGCCTCCACTGTCCTCTGTGGCAGGGAATTCCACAAATTCACAACTCTCTGGGTGAAAAAGCTTTTTCTCACCTCAGTCTTAAATGGCCTGCCCTTTATTCTAAGACTGTGGCCCCTGGTTCTGGACTCGCCCAACATTGGGAACATTTTTTCCTGCATCTAGCTTGTCCAGTCCTTTTATAATTTTATATGTTTCTATAAGATACCCCCTCATCCTTCTAAACTCTTTTCCCTTCAGGTGTTTCCATCATGATCCAGTCAATTGGGGGTAGACAAAAGTGCTGGAGAAACTCAGCGGGTGCAGCAGCATCTATGGAGCGAAGGAAAGAGTCTGAAGAAGGGTTTCGGGCCGAAACGTTGCCTATTTCCTTCGCTCCATAGATGCTGCTGCACCCGCTGAGACCTTTGTCTACCTTCGATTTTCCAGCATCTGCAGTTCCTTCTTAAACATGATCCAGCCAATTGCCAGGAGGAACAGGAATGGTGACATTAGACATTGTCTAATAGTATACTTGTCTAATAGCGGTTAAATTTAGGCACTCCTATTTTCGGAATAACGCGCTTAGATTTATGCTTGTCAAACTTGCACCTCAGCTTTCAAAGTTAGCTTGTTAGTTCTGCTTTTTGTAACGGAAAGAAAACTCAAATGATTTCCTGCACCTAATACGTTACATGTTAAGGAAGGAACTGCAAATGCAGGTTTAAACCTTAGATAGACACAAAATGCTGGAGTATCTCAGTGGTTCAGACAGGGTCTCGACCCAAAACATCACCCATTCCTTCTCTCCAGAGATGCTGCCTGTCCCGCTGAGTTACTCCAGCTTTTTGTATCTATCTTAGGTTACATGTTTAAAGGTATTTGCCATTAGAATATATTTTTCCGATTTACTTTAGACTTTAGAGGTACAGCGTGGAAACAGGCCCTTTGGCCCACCGAGTCCGCGCCGACCAGCGATCACCCCGTACATTAGCACCATCCGACACACTAGGGACAATTTACAATCTTACCGATGCTGATTGACCCACAAACCTGTACGTCTGTGGAATGTGGGAGGAAACCAGGGCACCCGGAGAAAACCCACACGGTCACAGGGAGAACTCCGTATAAACTCCATACAGACAGCACCCGTTGTCGGGATCAAACCTGGGTCTCTGGCGCTGTAAGACAGCTGCTCCACCCGCTGCGCCACCGTGCTGCCCCCGGTGCAATTATGGTGCAAGAGCGGACAATCTTCTCCATTTTATGCTTTGAGGGCTAGCATCGGGCATTTCAGGTAAAGCATCCAAATGGTTCTTTATTGCCACATGGGCCTGTCCCACTTAGGGGATTTTTTAGGCAACTACAGGTGACTAATTTGTCGCCACATGTTCGCCGGGCGTAGTCTCCTCGGTCGCGCAAAGAGTCAAAGTAGCGTCTTTCTGGTCGCCGCTAAATTTTCAACACGTGGAAATTTTTTTGGCGACAGTGGGTTTGACGCCAATGAGCGTAGCTTGACTTCTCCTGACGTAGGTGCTGTCGTAGGTTGTCGCCAGGATGACGTAGGGTGTCGCTGGTTTTTCGGCGACCTGCTACGACTATGACAGTCGCCGGCAGTTGCCTAAAAAATCACCAAGTGGGACATCCCGATTATGCACTGCACAGTAAAAATTCTTTTTGTGCAGCTCACACATGCACAGTCGCAGGTTAGATCGCATGGGATCCAAGGAGAGATAGCTGAATGGATAGAAAATTGGTGAAGGTGGAAGGTTGCTTCTCGGACTGGAGGCCTGCGACTAGTGGTGTGCCTCATGGGCAGGACCTACACAGTAAATGGTAGGCCTCTGGGTAGTGTTATCGAGCAGAGGGATCTAGGAGTACATGTGCATGGTCCCTTGAAGGTGGAGCCGCAGCTAGATAAGACTTTTGGCACATTGGCCTTCATCAGTCAGAGTATTGAGTGTAGAAGTTAGGAGGTCATGTTACAGTTGTATAAGACATTGATGAGTGCATTTAGAGTATTGTGTTCAGTTCTGGGCACCATGTTATAGGAAAGATGTCAAGCAGGAAAGGGTACAGAGAAGATTTTTGAAGATGTCGCCAGGACTAGAGGGTGTGAGCTATAGGGAGAGGTTGGGTAGGCTGGGTCTCTATACCCTGGAGCACAGGAGGATGAGGGGTGATCTTATAGAGGTATACAAAATCATGAGGGGAATAGATTGGGTAAACGCACAGAGTCTCTTGCCCAGAGTAGGGGAATCGAGGACCAGAGGACATAGGTTTAAGGTGACGGGGAATAGATTTAATAGGAATCTGAGGGGTAACTTTTTCACACAAAGGATGTTGGGCGTATGGAACAAGCTGACAGGGGAGGCAGTTGAGGCTGGGACTATCCCAACGTTTAAGAAGCAGTTAGACAGGTACATGGATAGGACAGGTTTGGAGGGATATGGACCAAATGCAGGCAGGTGGGACTAGTGTAGCTGGGACACGTTGGCTGGAGAGGGCAAGTTGGACCGAAGGGCCTGTTTCCACACTGTATCACTCTGACCGTACTAAGTATTTTCAGCAGGTAGACAAAAGTGCTGGAGAAACTCAGCGGGTGCAGCAACATCTATGGAGCGAAGGAAATAGACAACGTTTCGGGCTGATACCCTTCTTCAGACTTCAGATCAGTTGCCTGATAACAGCTGGGTAGAAACTGTCCCTGAATCTGGAGGTGTGCGTTTTCACACTTCTGCACCTCTTGCCTGATGGGAGAGGGGAGAAGAGGGAGTGACCGGGGTGCGACTCGTCCTTGATTATGCTGCTGGCCTTGCCGAGGCAGCGCGAGTTCACCAATTTAAGGAAAGGGAGAGAGAATAGATAAGAAAAGCAACCTAACTAACTTATGAAAAAGACACAAAGTGCTGAAGTAACTCAGCGGGTGAAACTGGTCCTTGATTATGCTGCTGCCGGCCGGTTGGGAAGTAATGTTAAATCCCTCCATCTTCAGGAAAGCGCAATGCAGTGTTGTGGTGGTATGCACAATAGACAATAGAATAGAAATAGAAATAATTTTATTGCCACACAACCAAGGTCGGTGGTATTTGGGTTGCCAGCAGCGGTACAATAATAAAGAACACAACCACATTAAAATTTTACACAAACATCCACCACAGCATTCATCACTGTGGTGGAAGGCACAGAGCTTGGCCAGTCCTCCTCCATTTTCCCCCGTGGTCGGGACCTCCACCCTCCACAGCCGTTGCTGCGGGCGTCCAGATGGTAAGGGACAAAGTCAAAGTCAAGGTGAGTCCAGGATCGGCTCTTCCCAACCAGAGACCGCGGCTTCAGGCTGGTGTAGGCTGCAGTAGGAGCCGGAGTAGGCCATTTGGCCCTTTGAGCCAGCACTGCCATTCAATGTGATCATGGCTGATCATCCTCAATCAGTACCCCGTTCCTGCCTTGCCCCCCATAGTCTTTGTCTGTATTTACGACGAGGGGGATAAGGATTAACACACTTTGTCCGCTCCGCAGGCTTGGGCAACAGCAAGTGGCCGCTACAAACCGGGAATCGATGTTCCAAACCCTCCCGTGTGGAAGAGAAACTTTCGAAGTGCCTTAGCACGGAAGAAGCATTTCCGCAGAGTACGCGACAACAGGAGCGACCCCCATGACCCACACTTGGTCTACGAGATCCAAAGCACCGGTGAGTAACTTCATACTCAACCTTCTTCTTGAAGACTTGAATTTCTGTAGCACCTTCCACATCCCTGTCATGATATCCCAAGGTGCTCATCAGTATTTATTTCAAAGCCCTCTTGCAACGTGGCAAGTGGGCAGCCACACAGGAGCGCCTCAAGTCCCCCAGAGGAATCAGTGTTGTAATAGTCAGGTAATCTGCCTTTAAGTACAATTCCGCCACCGATATTCCGGGACCTGGTGGTCCGGCCCCCCCTTTAATCAGGACAAAATTCTTCAGGGTCTGAAGAAGGGTCTCGTTCCGAAACGTCACCTATTCCTTCGCTCCGTCGATGCTGGTTCACCCGCTTAGTTTCTCCAGCATTTTTGTCTACCTTCGATTTTTCCAGCATCTGCAGTTCTTTCTTAAAGATAGTTCCAAGGTCTCCAATGCGGTAGATTGGAGGCCAAGCCCACACTGTCAATGGACGGAGGTTGGTTTGCGTGAAGGTCTGGGCTGCTGCGTCCACAACTCTGCAATTTTCTTGCAGTCTCGGATGGAGCTTGTTCCCAAAGCAGGCTGCGATGCATCTGTAGAAGTCGGTGAGAGTTGTTGGGGATATGCCAAACTTTCGAACCCACTGCGGAGGTAAAAGCGTCGCCGTGCTTTGTCGGTGTGTGGCCGGTCCGGAGCGAGTCGCTGCCGATGTTTATTCCCGGCGACTTGAGTTGCGGTGATATCTGTAGATATTTCGACACTTTGAGCTGCACCTCAAATGTACCTCCTTTCAGCTTCTTACTCTCCGAACTACTTGCACCCCTCCTGTTGATGTGCACTGACGCACACATCCGGCAATCACACGCGCGCACACACATACACACACACACACACACATACACACACAGCAATCACACAAACACACACACTATGGCTCCCATGATCAGACATAGTCAAACTGACACGAGCACAGATCACGTGGAGAACTCTTGCATTGGCGCCCTCCTTAAAAAAAGACCTTCCCCTTTGTCTTGCGGACAAAGTCTTCCAGCGAACGCTGGCCGGCACGGTCAGAGGAGCGGAGCCTGACGTGGGTAGGAGGAACAGATCCATCCCCTGGCTCCCAATCCCCGAGCCTCAACTACCACAGAGGAAATCAAATCCTGCTGGTCTTTCTCTCATCTCCCGGGTGGAATCATTTCCCACCCAAGGATGTGCGCTCTTGGCTACTCTCCTTTCACGCAAAGTAGCCAAGCTTTTTTTTCTCTTTGCAGACTATCCCGAGGGGAATTCGCCGACATCCTCAACTGACCGGATACTGAAGCCGGGGGAAGATGAGGAGGAGGAGGAGGTGTCTGAGGAAGATATGGAAGGGGTCTGCGCGGGATGCCGCCCCTCCCCGCGCAGCGCCTCCATCACCGCCATTGTGAAGGTGGAGGAAACGCCGTTGGAGGAACCCGTGAAGCCAGGCGCCAGCGGGCTGCGGGGTGAAATGGAGCCCGTCGCGCAGGCTGCCTGGAGGGAGAGTCCGCACAGTAGCACGGCGGCGGAGGATTCGAGGGAGGGCAGCGACAGGGAAATGTTCAAGAGGAGGCTGGTGCAGATGCAGGGCCAGATGCTGGGCTCGCTGTCCAACCTGTCGGTCGGGGTGTGCGAGATGGGTAGGAGCTTGGAGGCGTCCGTCTCCAACCTGGCACAGGAGATCCTGTCGGGCCAGGGCAACATCAGCTCCAGCATGGAGGCGATGCGGAGCTCGGTGTCAGCGGGCAACGAGTCCGTAGCACTGCAGCGGCTGATGGACCGTGTGTCCACCTCCCTGGAGACTCAGGAGGAGGCCATTCGGGGCCTGCGCGGCTGCGTGGAGATACAGGGGGGTCCCGGCAGAGCTCTGCTGGCCGTCAGCCGGGAGCGGGCGCTTCTGGCCCGCGAGCAGCGGGACGCTGCAAGGGAGCATGCGGCAGTCATGCAGGAGCAGCGGGACGCTGCTAGGGAGCAGGCGGCAGTCGTGCAGGAGCAGCGGGACGCTGCAAGGGAGCAGGCGGCAGTCATGCAGGAGCAGCGGGACGCTGCAAGGGAGCAGGCGGCAGTCGTGCAGGGGCAGCGGGACGCTGCAAGGGAGCAGGCGGCAGTCCTGCAGGAGCAGCGGGACGCTGCAAGGGAGCAGGCGGCAGTCATGCAGGAGCAGCGGGACGCCTCGCGGGAGGGGGCGTTGCTGCAGCGGGAGCATGCGGCTCAGGCCCGCGAGCAGCGGGATGCCGCAAGAGAGCATGCGGTGCTTATGCAGGAGCAGAGGGGCGCTGCAAGGGAGCAGGCGGCAGTCGTGCAGCAGCAGCGGGACGCGGCAAGGGAGCAGGCGGCGCTCATGCAGGGGCAGCGGGACGCCGCGCGGGAGCAACTCGCAGCACAGTCGGGGCGGCGGAAGCGACAGCCCGCGCAGGAAAGACTCCGCCGCGCCGCCCTCCGACCCCGCCTCTCGTCCTCCCGGGCAAAGCCCCCGGCCTGCCTGGCCGCAGCCGATGGCAACAAGCTGGAACTGCGGCTGTGAGGGCCCACCGAGGGAGCGGCGCCACAATTGGGAGTCTCGGCCCCAGTGAGCTCACTGGGATACAATGGTAGAGCAGAACCCAACTGCAAGCCATTGATGAGGAGGACCAGCAGTCTATTAGCTCTTCACGTCAATGTTATATCTGGACTCATATTATGTGACGGTTAAACACCTCTGTTCAAACCCATCAGATGGTGTGTGTGTGTGTGTGTGTGTGTGTGTGTGCAGGAAGGAACTGCAGATGCTGGCTTAAACCCAAGATAGACACAAAAAGCTGGAGTAACTCAGCTGGACGGGCAGCATCTCTGAAGAAAAATAATAGGAGACGTTTTGGGTCGAGACCCTGATGGTAGTTGTCAAGGCTATGGTATAATGGGTTTATCAAACTCATGAACTGGGGCCGACAGCATTGTGTAGCAATGTTACAAAATTTTGAGATTTAAAAAATCAAGTCTGCAATTTATCCCATCAGATAAAGCATAAAAAGAAGTTTAATTTGACACCTAATTCACTTTCATATCTTCAGTATTAAAAACGTTATGGCCATTTTCATACTCTGAAATCAGCATCTTGTTCCCTATTGATTTTCCATTGACTTAACTCAAAAGCTGTGATCAAGGACAGTCAAAAGCCTATAACTTTCTTAAAAATTAAGCGAACTGAATGAAATTTTCAGTTATTGTAGCTTGAAGCATTCTGAAACAAATCTTACTTGGATGACCTGAAATTAAAGCATATAATTAGTTAGTTACCTAATTGTAGCTAATTCCAAAATTCAATTACTAGATCTAAACATCTATCCATTTCTTAAGAAAAGGTTAACATTTTAAAATAGCTTAAGTGTCCAAATAACATTCACACAAGAATTCACAATATAACATGATTTTTAAATCTCATTGTCAAGCCAAATGGAAGGAATTTAGTGATTAATTCCCGTAAATTAATGGCCATTTAAATCATCTTGCGAGTTGGTTGTTGTGGAACACGATCGATTGGAACGTTGCGGTTGCGGTGAATTTAAACCCCATATCGGCAGGAAAAACACTGCCGGTTCGTATATTTACAAGATCACATTTTCGCCGATGAAATTTTGATCCTAAGAAGCAAGATTATATGTAAAATAAACGACTTACCTTATGTTTTGTCCCCTACGTGAGATCCGTCCCGTTGACGGCATTAGAAGTAGATTTTTATTTTACTCCAGGGATTAAATTGTCCCGCGGTTTTTAAAAAAAGATTCAGAGAACGGCAGTCGGAACGATTTTTCAGCATCAGATAGTAGCCCGAGAAAATATATCTCGGCCAGGCAGGAGAAAATGACATTTTAATCCCGCCCCCCCCCCTCAAAGGCACTAAAGTCGCCCACACGGCCAGTGGCAGAACTGCAGCGCCGCTGAAGGTAAGTTTTGTAACATACCTACATTGTGAAATTACTGAATGAATGAAAGATATTTTATTGTCACAGGTGACATGTCGCAGTGAGACTTGTTGTTCTGCACTCACACGGTATGCAAAGAGTCGCTACATAAAGGGCACCGACCAACGGTCCCCTTTTAGTTTAGTTTAGAGATACAGCACGGAAACAGGCCCTTCGGCCCACGCCGATCAGCGATCGCCTGCACACTAACACTATCCTACGCACGCCTGGGACAATTTACGCATACGCCCAAGCCAATTCACCTACAAACCTGTACATCTTTGCAGTTTTGTGCTCACCGTGGGCCCCTCTGACCTCCGGTGTCCCCCGACAACTGGGCTATCCCTCCATCGACCTCGACGAGAATGAAGCAGTTTAATAAAGCACTGAGGCGCAGGGGCTAACGCACGTCCATTCAACGTAAATCGGAGGGCCTGTTGCAAAATTGAATGACATTGTGGTCAGCAGAGGGACATAAATCCTTCATAGAAACATAGAAAATAGGTGCAGGAGTAGGCCATTCGGCCCTTCGAGCCTGCACCTCCATTCAATATGATCATGGCTGATCATCCAACTCAGTATCCCGTACCTGCCTTCTCTCCATACCCCCTGATCCCTTTAGCCACAAGGGCCACATCTAACTCCCTCTTAAATATAGCCAATGAACTGGCCTCAACTACCTTCTGTGGCAGAGAATTCCACAGATTCACCACTGTGTGTAAAAAATGATTTTCTCATCTCGGTCCTAAAAGACTTCCCTCTTAACCTTAAACTGTGACCCCTAGTTCTGGACTTCCCCAACATCGGGAATAATCTTCCTGCATCTAGCCTGTCCAACCCCTTAAGAATTTTGGAAGTTTCTATAAGATCCCCCCTCAATCTTCTAAATTCTAGCGCGTACAAGCCGAGTCTATCCAGTCTTTCTTCATATGAAAGTCCTGCCATCCCAGGAATCATCATGTGATGTGAAATATTCATGCTGACTGAATGCCACATTCTGAGCTTGTGGGCCATGGATGGAGCTGGCTTGGCCCGTTCGTGACTATCAGAACCAAAGCAAGTTATCTCAAACAAACAACTTGTTTAGTTTGGAGACGCAGCACAGAAACAGGCCCATTTGGCCCATCAAGCCCATACTCACCAGCGATCACCCCGTACACCAGCACTATCCTACACACTGGGAACGATTCACAATTTTTTTTTTACTGGAGCCAAGTTGACCCACAAAACCGCACGTCTCCGGAGTGTGGGAGGAAACCGGAGCACCCGGGGAAACGGGGGAGAACATACAGACTCCGTAAAGTCAGCATCCATAGTCAAGATCGAACCCGGGTCTCTGATGCTGTAAAACAACAACTATGCCACCATGCCGCCCCCTAATTCTCCAATAGGGTCAAGCACTCTCGACCTCTGCATCTGCTCGTTTGCAAGGCTCACCTTATTATGATGGCAGGAGTTGAGGGTGAGGTCATACCTCGTTCGATTTTAAATGGACCTCTTATTAGACAATAGACAATAGGTGCAGGAGTAGGCCATTTGACCCTTCGAGCCAGCACCGCCATTCAATGTGATCGTGGCTAATCATCCCCAATCAGTACCCCGCTGCTGCGACCATGACCAGCTTCCTCAATTTTTAAATATTTTAAATATTTTTTAAATCATGTTACTGCCAAGGTGCTGGTTCCAAGTGATCCCACACAGATATTTAATACAGAGAGTAATAGAATCAATGGAAAGCCTATTGAACTGGATAGCCTGGTGGTAGTACTATGCACGCTCATTAAAACAGATATGTTCAAGGATTTGATTTAAGTCTTTAAAGGGCCTGTCACACTTGGCGATTTTTTTCCCGGCAACTGTCGGCATCATACCAGTGTGGCCAAAAGATTTTGAACATTTCAAAATCCAGCGGCGACAAAAAAAAAATCACGCCCCGCATATTTTTCGGTGACCTGATACGTCAGTCAATGATGCCGGCAGTCGCCGAAAAAAATCACCAAGTAGGACAGGCCCTTAAAGTCAAAGATCCTATAGCAGAGCAAGATAGACCACTCCTGCTAAATGCAATGGGCTGACGTGTAGTACGCAACGGAACGGAACGTGGGCCTTTTTTTCATCCATTTCCGTAACCCGACTCGCAGTGTAATCAACGTTGCGGGGGAACAGTTTGTGTTAATAAATTAAAATGAGAAGATTTTAACCAAATAACTTTTATTTTTACGAGGATGTTTCCGTAACCGGCTTCCGTCTCAGCACTAGTATCTTCGCTCCGCTATGGAATCTTTGGTACGGAGACGGAAGCCGGTTACAGAAATGGGGCCTTAAATTACCCATGAATCTGCCCATGACCATACTATGTCTTTTTCGTCGAGTGGACTATCTTGCTCGCTGTAGGATCTTTGCTTACGGTTGCTTCAGGGAAGGGGATGAATATGAGGTGGTAGTGCTTATGTTTGGGAAGAATATTAGCGGGTGCAATATGTCAAGACTGATGCACTTGTGTGATGAATTGTTTTGAAAAGCCAACGCAAAAGGGCCCTAAAATATTAAAACGATTATGAGTGTCAGAAAGATTTCTGTGTGTGTGTATCTTTTTTTTAAAAAGTTTATCATTGCGCTCATGGTTCAGTAATGTTGTATACCCGATCAGAGACTTTCTGCTAGTAGGGTCCAGTATATACAAGCCCAGTCGCTCCATCCAGTCCCTCCACCATGGTATGAATGCAAGCGTACTATATGCCTTCTTTCCAAGTCTATCCAGTTTAGATTTCATTTAGTGATAGGTGGGGATCGCTGGGCCGAAGGGCCACCATGTCCGCACCGACCAGCGATCCCCGCACATTAACACTATCCGACCAGCGATCCCCGCACGTTAACGCGATCCTACCTGCAATGGATGGGACAATTTTACACTTATACCAAGCCAATTAATCTACAAAACCTGCACGTCTTTTGGAGTGTGGGGGGGGGGAAGACCAATGATCTCGGAGGAAACCCACACAGGTCACAGGGAGAACGTACAAACCGTACAGTAAGCACCCACAGTCAGGATGGAACCCGGGTCTCTGGCGCTGTGAGGCAGCAACTCTACCGCTGCGCCACCCCACATGTTGTGTTGCCACTTTCATGGAGTAATGAATATGGACTCCAAGATACCTCTGTACATCAATGATGTTATGAATCATGGCATTGTGCGTGTGTGTCTGTGGCTATCTATATATATATATATACCGGGTGCTGACTCGTACACTAGTTCTATCCTACACACTAGGGACAATTTACAGAAGCCAATTAACCTACAAACGTCTTTAGAATGTGGGAGGATCCCGGAGAAAACCCACGCGGTCACGGGGAGAACGTACAAGCTCCGTACAGGCAGCACCCGTAGTCGGGATCGAACCCGGGTCTCTGGCGCTGTGAGGCAGCAACTCTAGCGCTGCGCCACTGAACAGCCGGACACAGCGACAAAGGCAGCAGGGAGAGGAGCAGACTAAACACTTCTGCTTGGCAGAGGTTGGAGGTTAGGACAAATTCTAAAAGTGAAACTATACCCAAGAGATGGCAGGGAAAGACTCTCATGCAGGTGCCACAAATGTGATGGGAACGTAACAAAATGTTGGTGAGACCACAAAGTATTTTGTGCAGTTGTGTAGTCGCAGTCTATGCAGAAAGAAACTGCAGAGTCTGGTTTATGCTGAAGAGAGGCGCAAAGTGCTGGAGTAACTCGGCGGGTCAGGCAGAATCTCTGGAGAAAAAGGATGGGTGACATTTTGGTTCGAGACACTTCTTCAGACTGAAAGTCCACAACAGAGGCTACACCTTCGTTCCCCTCTGTCCCCACCTCAACGAGTTCCGGGCCCACCACGATATGGAGCTTTTCTTCCATCGCCTCCTCCTCCGTGCCTTTTTCTATGAGAAGAAGTCCTCACCGCCCAGTGATGACCCCTTCTCCCGTGTCCACCAGTCTCCCTCCCCCTGGACTCCTCCAGACGACCTTCCACCCTCTTTAGACCTTTTCATTTCTAAAGGGCCTGTCCCACTTGGCCGTCATTTACGCCTCACACAGATGGCGCACGAAGATTTTGTACATCACAAAATCCTGGGACGCCGTGCGCGGCCGTGCGTCACTGCCTATGTCATCACGCACCATGCGCACGTCATGCATCACATCGCATATTAACTAGCTCTTTAAAAAAAACTAATCCTGTAGCTGCAAGTATATAGTTGGGGTTCTCAAATGGACATCTCTCTTCACTGATGTTTCGTTGAGATTGACTTGTAGCAGCTGGGCTTGTACACTCTGGAGTTTTGAAGGATGAGAGGGCATCTTATTGAAACGTATAAGATTGTTAAGGGTTTAGACACGTTAGAGGCAGGAAACATGTTCAAAATGTTGGGGGAGTCAAGAACCAGGGGCCGCAGTTTAAGAATAAGGGGTAAGCCAGTTAGAACGGAGACGTGGAAACACTTTTTCTCACAGAGAGTGGTGAGTCTGTGGAATTCTCTGCCTCAGAGGGCGGTGGAGGCCGGTTCTCTGGATGCTTTCAAGAGAGAGCTAGATAGGGCTTTTAAAGATAACGGAGTCAGGGGATATGGGGAGAAGGCAGGAACGGGGTACTGATTGTGGATGATCAGCCATGATCACATTGAATGGTGGTGCTGGCTCGAAGGGCCGAATGGCCTACTCCTGTACCTATTGTCTATTGTGTCACGATGTGAGTCGCATGTCGTGACGCGTAAATGATGTTGTGTAAATTACACGCAAATGACTGCCAAGTGGGACAGGGCCTTAGCTACCGACTGCATATCAACTGTTTTAACTTTTCCATTCCCCTTACCTACTCTAGCCTCTCCCCCTCTGAAGGTACAGCCCTCCGCTCACTCTGCAGCAACCCCGACATTATCACCAAGCCCGCCGACACGGGAGGTGCCGTGGTAGTCTGGCGCGCTGACCTCTACCAGGCTGATTGTGTAGGAATGCTGCTTTAAACCGAAGGCAGACACAAAAAGCTGGAGTAACTCGGCGGGTCGGACAGCATCTCCGGAGAAATAGAATAGGTGACATTTCGGATCTGAAGAAGGGTCTCGACCCGAAACGTCACCTATTCCTTTTCTCCAGAGATGCTGCCTGACCCGCTGGTTACTCCAGCTTTTGATGTGTCTTATCGGCCAGGCTGAGGCCAGGCGGGCGCCAGCTCTCGGGCACCTCCTCCTACTTTTATCCCTGGACCATGGACCACCACAGACGAGCACCTGGCCACCTTCAGTCTGAAGAAGGGTCACCCATCCTTTTTCTCCAGAGATGTCGCCTGACCCGCTGTGTCACTCCGGCACTTTGTGACTATATTCTATAGGAAAGATGCCATGAAGCTGGACAGGGAGCAGCAAAGAATATTCCCACAACTGGATGTATGGAGTTATGAGGAGAGTCTGGGGCTTCTATCCCGGAGTATAAGACACTGAGGAGAGACCTTATGAGGTGCATAACATCACGAGGGTCATAAATAACTTGGATGGCCACAGTCTTTTTTGCCACCGTCTAAAACTAAAGGCCATTGCTTAGTTTAGTTTAGAGATACAGCGTGGAAACAGGCCCTTCGGCCCACCCAGTCCGTGCCGACCAGTACACCAGCACTATCCTACACACGGGACAATTTCACAATTTTTACCGATGCCAAATTAACCTGCAAACCTGTGGGTCTTTGGACAGTGGGAGGAAACCGGAGCACCCGGAGAAAACCCACGTGGTCACGGGGAGAACGTGCAAACTGCACCCGTCGTCGGGATCGAACCCGGGTCACCGGCGCTGTGAGGCAGCAACTCTGCCGCTGCGCCACCGTGCCGCCCACAGCTTCAATGTGAGACGGGAAAGATGAACCAAGATGCAGGGCACAACGCCACAGGAGGTCCTTCTTCCCTGCGGCTATCAAACTTTAAAACCCCCCACCTTCTGTCGTGGGTTAGACTGAGACTGACTCCCCTCTCCATCCCCTCCCTCTCCCCCCCCCCCCCCCTTCCCAATCTTTACACATTCCCAATCCTTTCCACTAGTCACTTTAATTTAATGTTTCATGTATATGGTGTTTGTATGACTTGGCAGATCAGTTTCCCACCTGGGATAAATAAAGTTGTATTGTATCGTATTGAAAGGGGTCCTGGGGGACAACCATTTTGCACAGAGGGTGGAGTATCGGATGTGTGAGCGGGCTGCCAGTGAAAGCTGTAGAGAGGCGGGTGCAACTACTGCATTTAAAGGCTATATTTGGACAGGGTTAGGATAAAGGGGGATGTAGGCCAAAAACAGGCGGATGGAACTTGCTAAGAGTTTAGTTTAGTTTATTGTCACGTGTACCGAGGTACAGTAAAAAGCTTTTGTTGCGTGCTAACCAGTCAGCGGAAAGACAATACCTGATTACAATCCAGAGTGTTCAGATACGTGAGAAAGCGAATAATGTGATTAATGTGCAGTGCAAGATAAAGTCCGATCGAATATGGTCTGAGGGTCATCAATGAGGTAGATGGTAGCTCAGCACTGCTCTCTGGTTGTTGGAAGAATGGTTCAGTTGCCTGATAACGGCTGGGAAGAAACTGTGCTGAAGCTGGGCATTTTGGTCAACACGGGTGAGTTGGGCTGAAGGGCCTGTTTCTGTGCTGTGTTAGCTCGATATTTGAGACTGGGCATGTGCGACCTTTGTTGCACTCCATGTGGTAGTAAGTAAGTAAGTAAGTAAGTAAGTAAGTAAGTAAGTAAGTTTTATTTATATAAAACATTTTAAGTCAACTCGCATTGACACCAAAGTGCTTTACATAAAATAGATAATAAGTTTCCATACAAACCATAGAAAAAGGTTTAAAAAATAAAGAAAATGGACATAACACATTATGGAGTTGAACACAAACGTCCCCCTCATAGCAGAATCAAAAATTTCCACTGTGGGGAAAGGCACCAGAAAGTTAAGACCTCTTCCTCTGTGAAACACCCGTGGTGCTGTCTGTGTGGAGTTTGTGCGCTCTCCCCGTGACCTGTTTTCCTCCGGGTGCTCCGGTTTCCTCCCACGCTCCGGGGATGACGTGCAGGGTTGTCGGTTCATTGGCTTCTGTAAAATTTCCCCTGGCGGGCAGGAGAGCGGGATAAACGACAAGGAACGAGCGTGAACGGGCACTCGGTGGGTACAGTGAACGGGCACTCGGTGGGCCGAAGGGCCTGTTTCCACGCTGTGTCCCTAAACTAAACGATCATAAAATGTTTCTTTTCTCTCCAAAGACCAAGAAGTGAGAGCCAGCACTGAAGAGGATGAAGACAACGTCAGCTCTGCTGTGGAAGTTGACCATGCCTCCTTGCCCGCTCCTCCAAACACGGTACTGCAAGGCCATGCCACCATTTTGTTTCCAAGATGGCGCCCAACTCAGGCGACTATTTGCGTGCCGGCCACAGAAGCAGATCTACAAACTCACATTACAATCGCTCCACACACTTAAATCTCTACTCCTACAGCAACATCTCTTAATTTAACTATGATCTTCTGAAACTCCTCTTAGATTGTCCCTTAATGGCCTGTCCCACTTTCACGACCTAATTCACGACCTTTTTTACTCGTGGACATTTTTCATCATGTTGAAAAAACGGCGCGACCTACATGATGCCACGAGTACCTACGACTAGCATCACGACCTACCTACGACCTCGTGACGACCATGCTGCGAGTATGAGTCGAGGGCAAACTCGGCAGAGGTCGTGAATTAGGTTGTGGAAGTGGGACAGGCCCTTTACTTCGCATTCTACCATGACCAAAGAGCAGTCCGGGACTACAATCTACCTCATTGGTGACCCTTGGACTATCCTTTAAGACAGAACTGCAGATGCTGGAAAAATTGAAAGTAGACAAAAATGCTGGAGAAACTCAGCGGGTGAGGCAGCATCTATGGAGCGAAGGAATAGGTGACGTTTCGGGTCGAGACCCGAAACGTCACCTATTCCTCCGCTCCATAGATGCTGCCTCACCCGCTGAGTTTCTCCAGCATTTTTGTCTACCTTGGAACTATCCTTGATCAGACTTTTCTGGCTTTACCTTGCACTAAACATTATTCCCTCATCATGTATCTGTACACTGTGGATGGTTCGATTGTAATCATGTATTGTCTTTCCGCTGAGTGGATAGCACGCAACAAAAGCTTTTCACTGTACCTCGGTACACGTGACAATAAGCTAAACAATGGCTGGCGTGGGTTCAGCGGGCCGAAGGGCCTGTTCCACACTGTATCTAAAGCTCAACGGCCATTCGGCCCCTTTGCTCTGTCCTGCTGTTATTGAGGTGAGCCCCATCTCTTCCTGGCCTCCTCTCTGAAAAACCTGACAGACGCACCACCACTGACAAAGAGGGGACATAGAAAATTCACTCTGAAATACGTAGAAACCTTTGTCTGATCTGTGTGCATGACTCGTGTATTTTTTTCCCCCCGACAGGGAACTCTCGAGGTCAGTCTGGAAGGCATGAAGTTATTCAACTACTCACCAGGTACCTGGAGAGTATTGATTTTATTTTGTGCAGATGCTGGTTTACACCAAAGGACAGACACAAAATGCTAGAATAACTCAGCGGGTCAGGCAGCATTCGGTCGGCAGGGTGGTGCAGCGGTAGAGTTGCTGCCTCACAGCCAGAGACCCGGGTTCCATCCTGAACCACGGGCGCTGTCTGTACGGAGTTTGCACGTTCTCCCCGTGACCTGCGTGGGTTTTCGCCGAGATCTTCGGTTTCCTCCCACACTCCAAAGACGTCCAGATTTGTTGGCTAATTGGCTCCATAAAAATTGTAAATTGGCCCTAGTTTTCACCGAGACCTTCGGTTTCCCCACACTCTCCAATGACGGCTCGCTTGTAGGTTAACTGGCTTTGTAAAAATTGTCCCTAGTGGGTGCGGGGTAAAGTGCATGGGATCGCTGGTTCCCTAGACTGAGTTGGCCGAAGTGCATGTTTCCGCACTGTATCTCTAAAGTAAACTAAACTAAAACCTCTGGGGGGAAAGGAAATGGGTGACGTTTCAGGTCGAGACCCTTCTTCAGACTTTTCAGGTTTTGTTTTTTATAATGGCAGTCTTTACGACGTTCTCAAAGTCCAACTTCGAGAGCCGTCACTCCTCGGGGATGGTCAGGAGGTATATTTTACGCACTCACGACACACTTAAGATAGTAAAAACGAACCTTCCAAACATTTGTTTCTTGATGTCAGCTGCTCTACATCGGTGAGACCAAGCGCAGGCTTGGCGATCGCTTCGCCCAACACCTCCGCTCGGTTCGCAATAACCAACCTGATCTCCCGGTGGCTCAGCACTTCAACTCCCCCTCCCATTCCCAATCCGACCTTTCTATCCTGGGCCTCCTCCATGGCCAGAGTGAGGACCACCGTAAATTGGAGGAGCAGCACCCCATATTTCGCTTGGGCAGTTTACACCCCAGCAGTATGAACATTGATTTCTCTAATTTCAGGTAGTCCCTACTGTCTCCTCCCCTTCTCAGCTCTCCCTCAGCCCACTGGCTCCTCCCACTCCTTTCTTCGTCTGCGGGGCCCCCCCCCCCCCCCCCCCCACCCCCACCTCCACATCAATCTGAAGAAGGGTTTCAGCCCGAAACTTTGCCTATTTCCTTCGCTCCATAGATGCTGCCTCACCCGATGAGTTTCTCCAGCATTTTTGTCTACCTTTGATTTTCCAGCAAGCGCAGTTCCTTCTTAAATATTGTTTCTTGATTAATTGGTCATTTATTGACGTAGTACATAGCAAAGAAATAATCCATCACTTTCCGTTCTAAATCGCAGTTCCATTCGTGTCATATAAATCATATGAAAGTTTCTTCTTATAAAAGTATGTCGTCTCATTAACGTGTGTGTGTGTGTGAAAATGTTAAAAAACTATTCTCACCATCCTTCCGAGACCCAACTGACTCCTAATCTATGAGTCTGCGCTAGACTCTGCTAGAAATAGACACACCCCTTCTATGTATCAAATCCCACCTACAAAAATACAGACAGATAAAAACTAAAAGATTGTTAAGGGCTTGGACACTCTAGAGGTAGGAAACATATTCCCGATGTTGGGGGAGTCCAGAGCCAGGGGCCACAGTTTAAGAATAAGGAGTAAGCCAGTTAGAACGGAGACGAGGAAACACTTTTTCTCACAGAGAGTTGTGAGTCTGTGGAATTCTCTGCCTCAGAGGGCGGTGGAGGCAGGTTCTCTGGATGCTTTCAAGAGAGAGCTAGATAGGGCTAGATAAGGCAGGAACGGGGTACTGATTGGGGATGATCAGCCATGATCACATTGAATGGCGGTGCTGGCTCGAAGGGCCGAATGGCCTACTCCTGCACCTATTGTCTATTGTCTAAAATATTAAAAATGTTAGACATGGCTATAATTTACTGACTTAAGCTTAATGGCTCCTACAGTTTTGTTTGTGTTCCTGATTCTGGGCCACTGCGCCACATCGGGGGTCTCCCAACACTGTTCCCATTGTCTCCATTTTACAGTGAGGGTGGTGTACTTATGACAGGCATGGGGATTCCACATGGACAGGAAAGGTTTAACGGGATCTGGGCCAAACGCAGGTAGGTGGGACTAGTGTAGTCCATAACTGATAGGAGCAGAATTAGGCCATTCAACCCATCAAGTCTACTCCGCCATTCAATCATGGCTGATCTATCGTTCCCTCTCAACCCCATTCTCCTGCCTTCTCCTCATACAGATAGGCTCCTCCACAGCCTTCTGTGGCAAAGAATTCCACGGATCACCATCCTCGGGTCGACTCAGCTTTGGGAGAATGTGAAGGGAATTCTGATCTTTGAATCCCTGTGGCTTCCTCTTTGGGAACTCACGTTTAGTTTAGTTTAGTTTAGTTTAGAGATACAGCGTGGAAACAGGCCCTTTGACCCACCGACCAGCGATCCCCGCACACTAACTCCATCCTACACACACTAGGGACAATTTACAATTTTTTCCAATTTTCTAATTTATGCCAATTAGCCAACAAATCTGTACGTCTTTGGAGTGTGGGAGGAAACCAAAGATCACGGAGAAAACCCACGCAGGTCACAGGGCGAACGTACAAACTCCGTACAGACAGCACCTGTAGTTAGGATCGAACCTGGGTCTCTGGCGCTGTGAGCGCTATAAGGCAGTAACTCTACCACTGCGCCACCGTCCCACATTGCATTACCCATGTCTGGATGGGGTTATGTGTCGCCAGTGTCTACAGCTCGGAGATTCCTTGGCCTTCGACAATAGGTGCAGGAGTAGGCCATTCGGCCCTTCGAGCCAGCACCGCCATTCAATGTGATCATGGCTGATCATCCCCAATCAGTACCCCGTTCCTGCCTTCTCCCCATATCCCCTGACTCTGCTATCTTTAAGAGCCCTATCTAGCTCTCTCTTGAAAGTATCCAGAGAACCTGCCTCCACCGCCCTCTGAGGCAGAGAATTCCACAGACTCACCACTCTCTGTGACAAAAGTGTTTCCTCGTCTCCGTTCTAAATGGCTTACTCCTTATTCTTAAACTGTGGCCCCTGGCTCTGGACTCCCCCAACATCGGGACCATGTTTCCTGCCTCTAGCGTGTCCAAACCCTTAACAATCTTATATGTTTCAATAAGATGCCCTCTCATCCTTCGAAACTCCAGAGTGTACAAGCCCAGCCGCTACAAGTCAATCTCAACGAAACATCAGTGAAGGGAGATGTCCATTTGAGAACCCCAACTATATACTTGCATCTGCAGGATTAGTTTTTTTAAAGAGCTAATTAATATGTAGGTAGCTGAGTTTTTTTGCATACAGTGTTATTTATTGTAAGTTGAGATATTTAGATAGTTGGATAATACTCTGGCTTTGGGCTTGGCTTTCTTAGTTGATCGCTTATCCTGGAGTTATAGCTTCCCCACAGCCATCAGGCTATTAAACTTGGCTCAGACAAGACTGAACATTAATAGCCCATTATCTGTTTATTTGCACTTTATCAGTTTATTTATTCATGTGTGTATATATTTATATAATGGTATATGGACACACTGATCTGTTCTTGTATTCATGCCTACTATGTTCTGTTGTGCTGAAGCAAAGCAAGAATTTCATTGTCCTATCAGGGACACATGACAATAAACTCTCTTGAATCTTGAATCTCTTGAAGAACTTTGTGTTTAAATTGTAATCTAACGTTGCCTCTCTTATTTTAGGCCAAAGGCTCCTGGAACACGGGAATTTGTCCACGAATATTCCCAACTGTTCTCCAATCCTAGCTCTGCCTCCATTCGACCTAAGCCAAGCCAGTGCGATCGGGGTGGGTATTCTCGGCACGGCCCCGGACAGTGCTTGGGCAATGCCCCCACAGATGGAAGACCCCAACACCGCGATCCCAAGCACTTCCCAGTTCAAGGCGCAGATGAAGGAATACTTTCCCAACAAAGAACTGGGTGAGTCCCTATCCTTTGTTCCACATTCACCCTGTGCGGCCATCCGTGCAGGAGCTGGTCGATTATATTCCCATCTAGTTACAGCAGGACGTAACTAGTGGTGCAGCGGTAGAGCTGCTGCCTCACAGCGCCAGAGTCCCCTGTTCGATTCTGCCTATGGGTGCTGTCTGTGCGGTGTTTGTACGTTGTTCCCGTGACCGCGTGGGTTTTCTCCGGGTGCTCCGGTTTCTTCCCACACTCCAAAGACGCAACATGAGATTAATTTTGAATCTGGTGTCCCTGCAGTGACAGAGTTTGAGGTGTCGATCCACTACCGTGGGAGAGTGATAGCGAATGAGGTGGTGAAGAACACCAACGGCCTGCGTTTCTCCTACAACTCGCAGTCGGACTTCCCGTACCTGCACGACGTCCGCTTCCCCACCACCGCCTCCACCTTGATGAGCGACCAGCAGCAGGTCAAGTACACCAACCAGATGTTGGAACGCATGGACCAAGGGCTGACGGTGGAGGTGCAGGACAACCTCATCATCGCCCGGCGATACGGCCGCTGCAGGGCCTTCTGGTCAATGGGGGATAATCCCACCGGTCTCGAACCCCAGCAAATCTCCAACAGGGACGTCACTGTCCTCTACAGCCAGGCAGACTTCAATAAAGGTGAGTGGCGTTCATGGCGTGGCGCAGCCTAGATCGATTCAAGATTCAAGAGAGTTTATTGTCATGTGTCCCAGATAGGCAGGGCCGGATTTACGTATAAACTAGACAAGCTTAAGCTTAGGGCCTCGAGATCTATGGGCAGGACACCTACCGTTCAACTCTGGGCGGCCTCCCTCTCCATCTCCCCCCGCTATCCGTGTCCGGGCTCGCTCCTCATCCGCCGGCATGGCAGGCCGCCTTGCACATGCGCATTGCTGCGTCCTGCACGTCCTCCCCCCCTGCACATGCGCACAACCACGGGCCAGCGCATCATCGGCCGCCCTGCGCAAGCGCACTGCAACGGCAACCGGTCGGCGCTGGGCACTTTCACCCTCGCTTTGAATTGTGGGAGATTTGGCCGCCATGGCTGCCCGGTCGCTGCTTCGCCGCCAGTGCTGAAAACCAACGCGGAGGGGGCCTCACAAGTGGAACAGCTTAGGGCCTCTCTTCATCTAAATCCGGCCCTGCAGATAGGGCAATGAAATTCTTGCTTTGCTTCAGCACAACAGAATATAGACGGCATGAATACTGAACAGATCAGTGTGTCCATATACCATTATATAAATATATACACACATGAATAAATAAATTGATAAAGTGCAAATAAACAGATAATGGGCTATTAATGTTCAGAGTTTTGATTCAGTTGAGTTTAATAGCCTGATGGCTGTGGGGAAGTAGCTATTCCTGAACCTAGACGTTGCAGTCTTCAGGCTCCTGTACCTTCTACGTGAAGGCAACAGGGAGATAGATAGTGTGTGGGAAGATAGACGCAAAACGCTGGAGTAACTCAGCGGCGAGGCAGCATCTATGGAGAGAAGGAATGGGCGACATTTATGGGTCGAGACCCTTCTTCAGCCAGTATACGTCTTTAACACGTAGGTGGCACGGTGGCGCAGGGGTAGAGTCGCTGCCTCCCAGCTACCAGAGATCCGGGTTCGATCCCGACTTCGGGTGCTTGTCTGTACTGAGTTTGTACGTTCACCCATGAGTTTCCTCCCATTCTCCAACGACGAGCAGGTTTGTAGGTTAATTGGTTTGGTATAAGTGTAATTCGACCCGCGGAGAGTGTTAGCGTCTGGGGATCGCTGGTAGGCGCGCTGAAAGGACCGTTTCCCCGCTGTATCTCAACTCTAAACTAAAACTAAACATAGTAGAAACACGGAACTACAGGTGCTGGTTTACACAAAGTGTGAAAGAAGTGTGAAAACGCACACCTCCAGATTCAGGGACAGTTTCTTCCCAGCTGTTATCAGGCAACTGAACCATCCTACCACAACCAGAGAGCAGGCGCTGAACCACTATCTACCTCTTTGGTGACCCTCGGGCTATCCTTGATCAGACTTTACTGGCTTTACCCAGCACTACACTTTATTCCCTCATCATGTATCATTACACTGTAAATGAATCGATTAAACATAGAAACATAGAATACAGGTGCAGAGATTGGGCATTCGGCCCATCGAGCCAGCACCACCATTCAATATGATCATGGCTGATCCAAAATCAGTGCCCCGTTCCTGTTTTCTCCCCATATCCCTTGATTCTGTTAGCCCGAAGAACTAAATCTAACTCTTGAAAACATCCGCTGAATTGGCCTCCACTGCCTTCTGTGGCAGAGAATTCCACAGATTCACAATTCACTGGGTGAAAAAGTTTTTCCTCATCTCAGTCCTAAATGGCCTCCCCTTTATTCTTAAACTGTGACCCCTGGTTCTGGACTCCCCCAGCATGGGGAACATTTTTCCTGCATCTAGCCTGTCCAACCCCTTAAGAATTTTATATGTTTCTGTAAGATACCCTCTCATCCTTCTAAATTCCAGTGAATACAAGCCCAGTCGACCCATTCTTTCATTATGTGTCAGTCCATCCCGGGAATTAACCTGGTGAACCTACGTTGCACTCCCTCGAGAGCAATAATGTCCTTACCTCAAATGAGGAGACCAAAAGTGCACTCAATACTCCAGGTGTGGCCTCACCAGGGCCCTGTACAACCACAGTAGGACCTCCTTGCTCCTAAACTCAAATGACATGAGTGCCATCACGTATTGTCTTTCCGCTGACTGGTTAGCACGCATCAAAAGCTTTTCACTGTACCTCGGTAGGCGTGACAATAAACTAACCTGAACTGAACTGAATGGACACAAAGTGCTGGAGTCACTCAGCGGGTTGGGCAACATCTCTGAAGAACGTGGATTGGTGACCTTTAAGTATAAAATGATGGGAGGCATAGATGGGGCAGACAGTCAGAACCTTTTTCCCCAGGGTGGATATGTCCAACACTAGAGGGCGTAGCTGTGAGGCGAGAGGGGAAAGTTTAATAGAGATGTGGGGAGCAAGTTTTCTTTTCACAAAGAGTAGTGGGGGCTTGGAACGCATTGCCAAAGGTGGTGGTGGAGGCAGATATGGAGTGTAGGGGGATTTTAGATAGGCATACGGATGTGCAGGGAATATGGATCGTGGACAGATGCTGCCTGTCCCGCTGAGTTACTCCAGCATTTTGTGTCTGTCCTCAGCACTCACTTAGCCAGGCTCCAGGTTTGCAGTGCGACTCTGGAGTTTAGAAGGATGAGAGGGGATCTTATTGAAACATTTAAGATTATTAAGGGTTTGGACACGCTAGAGGCATGAAACATGTTCCCGATGTTGGGGGAGTCCAGAACCAGATCAGATTCAGATTCAGATTCAACTTTAATTGTCATTGTCAGTGTACAGTACAGAGACAACGAAATGCAGTTAGGAGCAACCAGGGGCCACAGTTTAAGAATAAGGAGTAAGCCATTTAGAACGGAGATGAGGAAATGCTTTTTATCACAGAGAGTTGTGAGTCTGTGGAATTCTCTGCCTCAGAGGGCGGTGGAGGCCGGTTCTCTGGATAGTTTCAAGAGAGAGCTAGATAGAGCTCTTACAGATAGCAGAGTCAGGAGATATGGGGAGAAGGTAGGAACGGGGTACTGATTGGGGATGATCAGCCATGATCACATTGAATGGTGGTGCTGGCTCGAAGGGCCGAATGGCCTTCTCCTACACCTATTGTCTAATGACTGAGTACTTAACACATCACTAATGTCTGACTGGAAAATCAATGTCGGAGTTAGTTGTGTAGGAAGGAACTTCAGATGCTGGTTCAAATCGAAGGTAGACACAAAATGCTGGAGTAACTCAACGGGACAGGCGGCATCTCTGGAGAGAAGGGATGGGTGACGATTCGGGTCGAGACCCTTCCTTCAGACTGAAAAAGGGTCTCGACCCGAAAACCTCACCCATTCCTCCCCTCCAGGGATGCTGCCTGTCCCGCTGAGTTACTCCAGCATTTAGTGTCTGTCTTGGAGGGCTATGGCTCATGTGCAGGCAGATGAGATCAGTAACCTGTCGGCACGTTCGGCACAAACACCGTGTGCCTGTGCTGCGCTACTCCATGTTTAATGTTCGATGTTCAGTTTGAAGAAAGGGTCCTGACATGAAACGCGACCTGTCCGTCTTCTCCAGAGATGCTGCCTGACCTGCATCCTGATCTCTTTCCTAAAGGAACGGCCTTTTATCCTGAGGCTCCCACTAGTGGAAACACCCTCTCCACCTCCACTCTATCCAGGCCTTTCACTCATCAGATAGGCTTCAATGAGGACCCCTCCCCCTCATCCTTCTAAGCTCTGATGGGCGGAGATGAATAAACTGGTCTTATCACAGGCCCGAGCAGAGGCAGTGAGTAATAGAAACATAGAAACATAGAAAATAGGTGCAGGAGTAGGCCATTCGGCCCTTCGAGCCTGCACCGCCATTCAATATGATCATGGCTGATCATCCAACTCAGTATCCTGTACCTGCCTTCTCTCCATACCCCCTGATCCATTTAGCCACAAGGACCACATCTAACTCCCTCTTAAATATAGCCAATGAACTGGCCTCAACCACCTTCTGTGGCAGAGAATTCCAGAGATTCACCACTCTCTGTGTGAATTTTTTTTTTCTCATCTCGGTCCTAAATGATTTCCCCCTTATCCTTAAACTGTGACCCCTTGTTCTGGACTTCCCCAACATCGGGAACAATCTTCCTGCATCTAGCCTGTCCAACCCCTTAAGAATTTTGTAAGTATCTATAAGATCCCCCCCTCAATCTTCTAAATTCTCAAGCCGAGTCTATCCAGTCTTTCTTCATATGAAAGTCCTGACATCCCAGGAATCAGTCTGGTGAACCTTCTCTGTACTCCCTCTATGGCAAGAATGTCTTTCCTCAGATTAGGAGACCAAAACTGTACGCAATACTCCAGGTGTGGTCTCACCAAGGCCCTGTACAACTGCAGTAGAACCTCCCTGCTCCTATACTCAAATCCTTTTGCTAATAGATTCTACGCTCCTTTTGCAGACATGTGCGCCTTTCTCAATTCCACCGGTGGTTCCCCACAGTACTCGATCTGGCTGTGCTTTGGAGAGCTCTGGCCAGATCCCAACGGCAAACCTTGGAACAAAAAGATGATCGTGGTGAAGGTAAGTCCGTGTGTGTGGGCATCGCATTGGATCTTTCGCCTTGATAAGTTCTGAAGTGGTCGGAGCAGAATCAGGCCACTCGGCCCATCAAGTCCACTCCGCCCTTCAATCGTGGCTGATCTACCCCTCCCTCCCAACAGCTTCTCCCCGTAACCCCAGACACCCGCCCAGGTGCGGTTTTGCCCGGGTGCTCCTGTTTCCTCTCACACTCCAAAGATTTACATGTTATGTGGTGATAGTCTGAAGAAGGGTCTCGACCCAAAACGTCACCCATTCCTTCTCTCCAGAGATGCTGCCAATTTGATCTGAAGTTAGAGAAGTCAACGTTCATACCGCATTGTCAGAGTGAGGCCCAGCACAAATTGGAGGAGCAGCACCTCATATTTTGCTTGGGTCGGTTACACCCCAGTGATATGAATGTTGACTTCTCTAACTTCAGATAGCCCTTGCTTTCTCTCTCCATCCCCTCCCCTTCCTAGTTCTCCCACCAGTCTTACTGCCTCCGACTACATTCTATCTCTGTCCCGCCCACTCTCCTGACATCAGTCTGAAGATGAGTCTTGACCCGAAACGTCACCCATTCCTTCTCTCCAGAGATACTGCCTGTCCCGCTGAGTTACTCCCACCATTTTGTGGGTAGACAAAACTGCCGGAGAAACTCAGTGGGTGAGGCAGCATCTATGGAGCAAAGGAGTAGGTGGCCCTTGGTCTCGACCCGAAACGTCACCCATTCCTTCGCTCCATAGATGCTGCCCCACCCGCTGAGTTTCTCCAGCATTATTGTCTACCTTCGATTTTTCCAGCATCTGCAATTCTTTCTGAACCACCATTTTGTGTCTGTCTACCTGAGGAAATGTAGATGTTGGATTTCAAAGAAAGACACCAAGTGCTGGAGTAACTCAGGCAGCATCTGCGGGGAACATCTCTGGGTGGCACGATGGCGCCCATCCTGATGGGTTGTTCCTTCCTCCCTTGCGCAGGTGACTCCGGTGACCTTCAGGCTGCTGCACGAGTTGGCCCACGGAATTGGCGCCTCGTCTCTGAGGAGCGAGGAGATGAATCTACAGTTGTCCGACCACCAGCTGTCCCCCACCAGTTTTCTGTCCATACTGGAGGAGTTCATGGACATCAGCTAGCTGGGTGGTGCCTCCGCTCCCCCCCCCCCACTGCTCCTCTGCCTACCGCATGCCATGCCGGAGTTGGTGGAGCCGGTTCATCACGCAAACTGAACCCCCATTTCCCACCCGGCTGGTGAGAATAACAGTGCTTTAAAAAAAAAATTTGATAATAAAACACCTAAGATTTTTGCCTCCACCACAGTGAGGAGGTGCTTGGAGGACTCACTGTGGTGGATGTTAATTTGTGTTTATTGTTGTTATTATTGTATGATTGTATGTATGACTGCAGGCACGAAATTTCGTTCAGACCGTAAGGCCTGAATGACAATAAAGGCATTCAATTCAATTCAATTCAATTCAATTCAAGTGGAGTAAAATCAGAAAAAAATGCTGCAAATACTCAGCAGGTCAGGCAGCATCCGTGGAGAAACGGTAAAGGGCCTGTCCCACTCACCCGATTTTTGTTTTCGGCGACTTGCCGGCACCCGTCATAGTCGCAGCAGGTGGCCGAACATTTTCAACGTGTTGAAAATCCAGCGGCGACCAGAAAAATGTACGACTCTTTGGGCGACTACTCACGACCGTACAGGCATCACGTGTCGACATGTCGCGGGGTGACGCCTGTATTGTCGTAAGTAGTCGCCCAAGAGTATTTCCAACACGTTGAACATTTTCGGTCAACTGCTGCGACTGTGACGGGTGCCGGTAAGTCGCGAAAAAAAATCGCATGTGGGACAGGCCCATTCATTTTTTTTTTTAGCCGGAGTGCCTTTTAGCAGAGAAATTGTAAGGCTGTTAACAAAACGTGTTGTTATTTTACATGTTCATTGCCCTATGTGTTCACCTGTTTCCATGCTGTTATTGTACCTGCTTCCACTACTGTAACACACACATACACATATATACACACACATATAAATATACACATATATAGATGTACATACATATATATATATTCACACACACACATATGCACACATATATATATATATATATATATATATACACATATAAATATATACATATATACATATATATATATATATATATATATATATATACACATATAAATATATACATATATAGATATACATACATATATATATACACATACACACATATATATACAGATATACACACACACATATATACACACGCATACACATAGATATACACATATATAGATATACATACATATACACATACACACACGCACACACATATACACACACGCATGCAGACACATACACACATATATACACACACGTATATATATATATATATATACACACACACACACACATATATATATATATATACACACACCCACACATATATATACACACACATACACGCACGCACGAACACACAATAACCAAACAACAGTGCAAAGATAAAACCAATGCCCCCAAGTCTACATAGTTCACAGCTATTTGAAGGTTGTCGTGTTTAATGGCCAAATGGCTGTAGGGAAGAAGCTGCTCCTGAACCTGGACGTTACAGTTTTCCGGCTCATGTCCCTTCTTCCCGATGCAGTGGTGGAATTAGAGCGTGGCCAGGGTGAAGTAGGTCTCTGACGATGCTGGCTGCCGGGCTGTTACCCTGTGTTGAATGTGGCCTGATGCAGGGGGCAGCTCTACAGTGAACCACATGCTGTAATGTTGGCTCAGTCTGAGCTGGAGAGTGACCGGACCAAATGTACCAGGGTGCCTTAACTGAAATAGTACTTGTGTGAAATGTCTGTGAGGTTTCTGTAGTGTTATGTACACTGCTGACGGACTCATTAAAAGATGGCCGTGCAATTAACCAACTGTTGTATTCTGTTGTTTGTTGGTTCTGGATAGTTGAAGGGATGTTAATAACTGTGCAGGAAGGAACTGGTTTATATATATATGAACAGCTCCAGTGTCCTGGGTTCGATCCTGGCTACGGGTGCTGTCTGTGTGGAGTTTGCACGTTCTCCCCGTGACCATTTTCCCCGGGTGCTCCGGTTTCCTCCCACACTCCAAAGACGTGCAGGTTTGTAGGTTAATTGGCTTCCGTAAAGATTGTAAATTGTCCAAAAGCATGTAGGATGGTGCTAGTGCTCAGGGATCGCCGGTCAACACAGACTCGATGGGCCGAAGGGCCTGTTTCCGCCCTGCATCTCCAAACTTCCGAATCGTCCACTTCCTACCGGAGACCACGGCTCCCGAAAGTCCTCAGGCCGCGCTGGGCGGAGATTCACGCTGGCGGCCCTCGGCAAAGGGATCACCGGGACTCCGCGATGTTGAAGTCAGCGCCGCCCGCGCCTGGGAGCTCCGCAAAACCACAGCTCCGCGATGTTGAAGCAGCAGGTTCAACACTCCGGGGCTTCAAACGGCGATCCCGGGTAAGGCATCGCCCGCTCCGCGATGGCAAATCAGTGTTGCGCTGCTGCTCAAAGAATAGTCGCATCCTCGCCAGGAAGTGACTGGGAAACAGTTTCTCCCTTACCCTACCCCCCTCCCCCACATAAAAATACTAAGAAATACTAAAAAACATACTTTTTAAACAGACTATTTTTATAAAAAAGGTGGAAAAACAGACTATAGGCAGAGGCTGCCATCATGCGGCGCCCCTAGTGGCCATCTTTCATTTGTTCCATGTGCCATCTATCTCTCGTTTCCCTTTCCCATTTCAGACACTCAGTCTGAAGAAGGGTCTCGACCCAAAGCGTGACCTCTTCCTCGTCCCCAGAGATGCTGCCTGAGCCGCTGAGTTACTCCAGCTTTTTGTGTCTATGTTTAAAACAGCATCTGCAGTTCCTTCCTGCACATTTTGTCTGCTCCAATGCGAAATCTCCTCGAGTTAGGCCTGCCATCGTGGCTAGTCTCGACCTGACCTTGGCTTTATGGTGAGTGGGGGGGAATAATAAACAGTGGACTAACTTTTTCCACAGAGTGCGGTACATATAAGGAATGAGCCGGCAGAGGAGGTGCTTGAGGCAGGCAGAATAACAACATTAAAAGATGGTAGACAAAAATGCTGGAGAAACTCAGCGGGTGAGGCAGCATCTATGGAGCGAAGGAAATAGGCAATGTTTCGGGTCGAGAGTCTGAAGAAGGGACTCGGCCCAGAAACGTCGCCTATTTCCTTCGCTCCATAGATGCTGCCATTCATTGTGATCATGGCTGATCGTCCCCAATCAATAACCCGTGCCTGCCTTCTCCCCATATCCCTTGATTCCACTAGTCCCTAGAGCTCTCTCTAACTCTCTCTTAAATCCATCCAGTGAATTGGCCTCCACTGCCCTCTGTGGCAGGGAGTTCCACAAATTCACAACTCTCATGTATCGTGTGTCGATATGGCTCGATTGTAATCATGAATAGTCTTCCCGCTGAAGATAGACACAAAAAGCTGGAGTAACTGAGTGGGACAGGCAGCATCCCTGGAGAGAAGGAATGGGTGATGCTTCGGGTCGAGACCCTTCGTCAGAGTCTGTCCGCTGACTGGATGGGAGGCAACAGAAAGGCTTTTCGCGTGACAATAAATGAAACTGAAACTTTGCTTCCTGCTCATCAGCTTCCACTTTCTCACAGACCAAAGTGACCTTCAAAATATTCAGGGACTGCCTCCTAAAGCTTCCTCAACCAGTCAATGATCCACAATGTTGACAGAAGTTTCACATTGTCTACGGGTGGGACTGCACCTCCTTGCTCCTGATTCCCTTTCCCAGTAACTCCTTGTCAGGTAACTTCAGCAAGCTTAAACACCTGTCCCACGGTACGAGTTCATTCCAAGAGTTCTCCCGAGTTTGCCCTGATTCCAACTCGGAGGTTTACGGTAATGGCCGCTCGTCGGTACTCAGGGCTCTCGTGGACATTTTCCAACGTCTTCCCGTGCTTACCTACCGCTAGCGAGTCTTCCCGAGTACCTGCCGTTAGCGTTACGAGCCGCTAAGAGACATCCCCGAGCTCCGACGTACCGCTACGTTCATTCTCCATGCTTACCATGAGCTTGATTTTTTTTTAACTCGGGAGAGCTCTTGGAATGAACTCGTACCGTGGGACAGGGCTGTTAATCTACAAAGACACAAGGACTGGACCCTGGATCCTTCGTGTCTGCCCCACCCCATACATTCTGATCATGGCTGATCTACCATGGCCTCACCTCCTCTACTGTGCCAGTCCCCTCAATCTACATGGACTAGAATGAACAGTCTGCTGTGAAACCAAGTTGGTGCCGTTTTAATAGGACAGAGAGATCCGGGTTCGATCCAGACTATGGGTGCTGTCTGTACAGAGTTTGCACGTTCACCCTGTCTCCCACACTCCAAACTGCTGTATCTCTAAACAAAACTAAACAAGGAATCGCAGATGTTGGTTTATAACAAAAGAAGACACAAAGTGCTGGAGGAACTCAGCGGGTCAGGCAGGCATCTCTGGAGAACCCAGAGAGGTGAAGGCTTTACCCAAAGTAACATAGAAAATAGGTGCAGGAGTAGGCCTTCGGCCCTTCGAGCCTGCACCGCCATTTAATATGATCATGGCTGATCATCCAACTCAGTATCCTGTACCTGCCTTCTCTCCATACGCTCTGATCCCTTTAGCCACAAGGGCCACATCTAACTCCCTCTTAAATATAGCCAATGAACTGGCCTCAACTACCTTCTGTGGCAGAGAATTCCAGAGATTCACCGCTCTGTGTGAAAAATGTTTTTCTCATCTCGGTCCTAAAAGATTTCCCCCTAGGGCAGGGGATGATCGGTGTGGGCTCGGTGGGCCGAAGGGCCTGTTTCCCCGCTGTGGAAGGGTTTCGGCCTGAACGTTGCCTATTTCCTTCGCTCCATAGATGCTGCTGCACCCGCTGAGTTTCTCCAGCACTTTTGTCTACCTTCGATTATTCCAGCATCTGCAGTTCCTTCTTAAACACAATACTTGCCCCAATGTGCAAGGCCTGGCAGGAGACCAGTGGGCAGCAACAGGTAGTAGTATTGCCAGCTTAGACCCAGGCCTGGATGTGGAGAGGATGTTTCCACTAGCGGGAGAGTCTAGGACCAGAGGGCACAGTCTCAGAATAAAAGGACGTACCTTTAGAAAGGAGATGAGGAGGAATTTCTTTAGTCAGAGGGTGGCGAACCTGTGGAATTCATTCATTCATTGAGTCAGTGGACTTTTATAAGGCAGAGATAGGAGATGTTAGGGGTTACGGGGAGAAGGCAGGAGAATGGGGTTGCGAGGGAGAGGTAGATCAGCCAGGACTGAATGGCAGAATAGCCAAATTCTGCTTCGATCACTTATGGACGCAAGATGCTGGAGTAACTCAGCGGGTCAGGTAGCATCAATGGAGAAAAGGAATAGGTGATGTTTGGGGTCGAGACCCTTCTTCAGACTGAAAGTATCCCAAGGTTGTTCACCCCCTCCCCATAGCACTCCAATGACCCTAAAGCCAGGCCTCTACGTAAACCTCCGGCATGGTGGCGCAGTGGTAGAGCTACTGCCTTACAGCGCCAGGGGCCTGGGTTCAATCCTGACTACGTGTGCTGTCTGTATAGAGTTTGTACATTCCCCTGTGACCTGCGTGGGTTTTCTCCGAGATCTTTTGTTTCCTCCCACACTCCAAAGACGTACAGGTTGGTAGGTTAATTGGCTTGGTATAAATGTAAAAAATTGGTGTGTATGTATGTGTGTGGTTGTGTTAATGTGCAGGGGATCTCGCTGGTCGGTGTGGACTCGGTGAGCCAAAGAGCCCCATTCTGTGCTGTATCTCTAAACTAAACTCAAAGGGTCAGGCAGCAGCTGCGGAGAAAAGGAATAGGTGATGTTTCGGGTCGAGACCCTTCTTCAAACTGAAAGTATCCCTAGCTTGTTCACCCCCCTCTCCAAAACACTGCAATGACTCCAAAGCCAGCCAGACTAAAAATAGGTGGAGTAGGCAGTTCGGCCCTTCGAACCAGCACCGCCATTCAATATGATCATGGCTGATCATCCAAAATCAGTACCCTGTTCCTGCTTTTCCCCTACATCCCTTGATTCCTTTAGCCCTAAGAGCTAAATCTAACTCCCTCCTGAAAACATCCAATGAATTGGCCTCCACTGCTTTCTGTGGTGGATAATTCCACAGATTCACAACTCTCTGGCTGAAAAAGCTTTTCCTCATCTCAGTCCTAAATGGCATACCCCTTATTCTTAAACTGTGACCCCTGGTTCTGGACTCCCCCAACATCAGGATTTTTTCCCCTGCATCTAGCCTGTCCAATCCCTTAAGAATGTTCTATGTTTCTATAAGATTCCCTCTCATCCTTCTAAATTCCAGTAAATACAAGCCCAGTCGACCCATTCTTTCATCATATGTCAGTCCGGCCATCCTGGGCATTAACCTGGTGAGCCTACGCTGCACTCCCTCAATAACAAGAACGCCTCAAGCTGCCAATGCAGCAGATTTAACCAGAGTCAGGGTAGGGCAGGAACTGGGACAGAATTGGGGGCTGGAGTTTGGATCAGACATTTTAAAAGAGACTAGCACTTGTGTTCTGTAACAATCTCGTTTTTATTTATACAATATTTCTCAACAACAGGCAGATAATTACAATATTAGCACGGCTGATCGAGCATAGTGGCAGTGCCACAGGCATCCTCCCAGCTATCAGAGGCACATCATCACATCGAGTCCCCCGGGAACAGCGATAATAAAACTCACTTGCTTTGGAGTCGAGAGGGCAACCTTCCTTCCACCCGCTCTCCCCACTCCTGCACCCACCACATGCAGTCGAGGTATCGCCATCTCTGTAGAAGGCCAGGCACAAAAAGCTGGAGTAACTCGGGGGATGGGTATGGGGGGGGGATCAGGGCAGCATCTCTGGGAGAAAAAGGAACGGCTGAGGTTCCGTGTCGAGACACTTCTTCAGACCGAGAGTTGGGGGAGGGGGAGAGAGTTGGGGGGGGGGGGGGGGGTAGGGGAATGAGACATTGCAGACGGTGATGCCGAGAGATATGTAGAGCAAATGAACGAACGAGAGGTATGAAAAAGGTACATGGCACAAACATAGAACGTCACCCATTCATTTTTCTCCACAGATGCTGCCCGTCCCGCTGAGTTACTCTAGCGTTGTGTGGCCATCTTCAGTGTACACCAGCACCCGCGGTTCAGTCCTAAAGTATAACTCCTGCAGTTGTCTGTGCCAGTTTGCTGGGGGGACGCGAGGAGTTTGTGTAAGGATTATTAGAGATAAAACCTGGACTAAAATCATCTCCCACCCCCTGGCGACTCGAGTCCCCAACATTTAGCGCCCCTTACCTTCAACTGTGCTAATACTGCTCATAGTTTCATCTCCTTCAGGGCAGAAGTGCAGAAACACTAGGGCGGGCCCCCTCAACCGCAAATATAAACAACTGAAATAAATTAGTTGTTTTACAAAACAATTTCTCCAATTTTCTTGAGGCTTGTTTTTTTTTTTTTTAATTAAAAAATTGTTTCTTTTATTTTTTAAATGATGAGATTCTGTAATTTCTCAAAGAGGGACATCATTGCCTCTTCCTAAATGAGCGATTTGTTATCTAGTATTTAAAATGGTCAGCAAAACCCCCAATTATCAATATATATATACTCAGCGGGTGCATGAGACCTGGTCTATCCCTTACCCCTCCCACCTCAGCAGCCCCAGTACATCAGACACACGTCTCATTCATCACACCATACATACTTGCAAATCCATTCAGGAGCAAAAGACAGCAAACAATAGTTAAGAAGACAAGGGCTTGCTCCAGCCTAGCACTAGAATGGCCAATACACTTGTCACACTGAAATGACACACATCCAAACCTCTTCTCTTGCGATGATACTACATACAAGGGTAAGCCTCAAGTTAAAAAAAATTAAATCTCCTTCCCCTCCCTTCCATAATATTGGCAGTCAAGTCAAGCCCAAGAGACCGACACAAACGGATCAAACTCAAGAGGTTCAGGCAGCATCTCTGGGGGAAAAGGATGAAGGTGGCCCTTCGTCAGACCCGATGCGTCACCCGTTCCTTGTCTCCAGATGTGCTGCCTGTCCCGCTGAGTTACTGCTGCATTTTGTGTGTGTCCGTGGTGTGAGCCAGCCCCCTGCAGTGCCTTCTTGCAGAGCCACCAGACAACTGTTCTAGCAAGGGGCTGCCGAGTGCTGAAGCTAAAGGGCCGCCCTCTCTACTGGGGGTACCGTGTGACTGTTCGGCGTGGGTGGGGCGTGGAGCAGGAGAGGGACGGGGATGATGGGGCAACAGGGCTCCAACGTGATCAGAAAGTGGCCCCAATCAATCCTATGTCTGTAACATGATTTGGCAGCAGACTGGGGAGATGGTGGGGCCCGGAAGGTGGGTGACAGTGGCCAACTCTGGCACTCGAATGTCAGAGGGCCTGCGATCCCCCCACCCCACCAAATGGAGAAGAGGGCGAGGAGGGCTATTGAAAAGAAAAACCAGAAACACGTTTTGCTTGGAAAAATAAATAAAAGAAACAGCTAAATGAAAGTCAGTGGGGACAGTCGGCAGACTGGTCGTTTGTCCATGGTGGCTGGGGACTGGTTTATGGGCACAGCTCAACATGGGTGGAAATTGGATGCATTATGTGCATTAAGGGCCTGTCCCACTTTCACCACCTAATTCACAACCTCTGCCGAGTTTGCCCTTGACTCATACTCGCAGCATGGTCGTCACGAGGTTGTGATGCTAGTCGTAGGTACTCGTGGCATCAAGTAGGTCGGGGCGTTTTTTCCAGCATGATGAAAAATGGCCACGGGTAAAAAAGGTCGTGAATTAGGTCTTGAAAGCAGGACAGGCCCTTTAGTGGGAGGGAATTGTTAGCCAGCCAAGCCTCTGTGCCTTGTAGGTCGCTGGTGTGATGGAAGTGGGGAGAGATGGCCAAGGGGCAGTGGGAGCCAGCAGGAAGGTGGACATGCAGGACCGTACGATCCCCTCTGACACAGGAGAAACCAACCTGTTTTGTTCCAGCCCCCCCCCCAACAACCAAACCCCACCTGCTCTCCAAGAGCCAACACTAATGTTACAACAGTAATTACAGTGTGATGGTGACAAAAGACGATATCCCGCTCCCGTGCCTCGAGAGACCGACATGTTCATGGCGTCAGGATCAACGGCTAAAGGAAACAGGGAGAGAGCGTGTTCCGAGAGCAGTGGTCGCAGGTTCGATCCCCTCCTCTTACCCAATTCAAAACGTGCAAATGAGAAGACGTACACTTTCTCGTATGCTCTCCTGCAGTCTTCAACTATATATATATATCTTTTTTTTTTTCCTTAAAAACAGTAACGAATAACATAGACATCACCAGGACAGACAGGGTCCTCTCTAATACACTGCCCATCTCTCTCAGTCACCGAGCGTGGAATAATATCATTTATTTCCGGTTAAAAGACAGTGCAAACATATAGAATTCACTGATCTACAAAAAGGGGTGTCATGCACAACTAGAGTGGAGGGGCCAGAGGAGGTGTGAGGGGGGTAGAGAGAGAGGGGGGGGGGAGAGAGGGAAGAGAGAGGGGGAAAGAAAGGGGGAGAGAGGGAGTGGGAGAGAGGGAAAGAGACAGACAGAGAGAGACAGTGAGAGAGTGACAGAGAGAGGCAGACAGAGGCAGACAGAGAGAGAGAGACAGAGAGAGAGAGAGAGAGAGAATCAGAGAGTGAGCGTGCGAGAGAGAGCGTGCGAGAGAGAGAGAGAGAGCGAGAGAGAATGTAGGATGGGATGTGCAGGAGAGGTAAACAGAATATTAACAGATGAGAAAGGAAATGAGAAACTTTGCCTGTGACTCTAATCCTATGTACAGCAATTGGGAAATACAGTATACAGGTTTTTATAGAAGTGGTATTTTTTTCCAAATTTCCAAGATGATTCTGCCACCCCACCCCCACCCACCTCCCACCCCCCCCTCCCCTTTCTGCATTTCATTAAAAGTGTCCCGAGTCTCTTGCATCTACTTCAGGCACCGCCACTATTGAGATCGGAAACTCAGGAATGCCAGATGGATTTCTAAAAATTGTTTTGTCTTTTTAAAAAAAAAACGTCTTCACACTTATTAAAAATGAAAAAAAAAAAAAAAGAAAAAAAAAACACAGGGGAGGTGCTCAAAGATTATTGAATTCTGGTAACTCATAAAATCTGTCTCTGGTTTGCGGGGCTTTTTTTTGTTTACGTCTGCGCCGAGACTTTGCGGGGTTTTTCTAGCTTGCCGATCTCCTTGCCGTTGCTCTGCATCCCGGCGTCGTCTGGCCGCTTGCCGTGCCGCCGCGCGTACTTGTACTTCTCTACGTAAGCCTTCACCATGTTGGCAACTTTGACCGGGTTAATTTCGCCACTTTTACTGTGGCAGATCTGCAGGGGGGAGGTGGAAAAGACAGAGATGCCGTGAGTCGGGGATGGGAGGAAGGGTCGAGAGGATTGGAGAGTCACGAGGGGAAGTCACGCCGAGAGTTCCATCGCCAAGTTTAGGTTTATCGTCTCGACCCGAAACGTCACCCATTCCTTCTCTCCAGAGATACCGCCTGTCCCGCTGAGTTTTGTCAAATCAAGTCAAGTCAATTTTATTTCTATAGCACATTTAAAAACAACTCTCGTTGACCAAAGTGCTTTACATCAGTGCAGGTACTAACATGCTACATACAGTGGTACATAGATCTAACAATGCATACATAAATACATCTGTCCACATTGTTCTCGTGTGTTTAGTTTGGTTTAATTGAGAGATGCAACGCTGAAACGGGATACTGATTGGGGATGATCAGCCATGATCACATTGAATGGCAGTGCAGGCTCGAAGGGCCGAATGGCCTACTCCTGCACCTATTGTCTATTGAAGCAGGCCCTTCGGCCCACCGGGTCCGCGCCGACCAGCAATCCCCGCACGTTAACACTATCCCACACACACACACACTAGGGATGATTTTTTTGACATTTGTGCCAAGCCAATTAACCTACAAACCTGCACGTCTTTGGAGTGCGGAGGGAAACCGAAGTTCTCGGAGAAAACCCGCGCGGGTCACGGGGAGAAACTCAACAACAGTACAAACTCAGTACAGACCAGCAACCGTAACCAGGATCGAACCTGGGTCTCTGGCGATGTAAGGCAGCACCTCTACCGCTGCGCCACCGAAGCTGTGTACCGAGGTACAGAGAAAAGCTTTGGTTCTTGATACTTTTTTAACGGTGGACATGGTGTTAAGCCAAGGAGGGGGCGGGGGGGGGGGGGGGGGGGGGGAGAGAAGATTTAATAAGGGCCCGAGTGGCAACTTGCTTTTTTACACAAAGGGGAGCTAGGTATATGGTATTAGCTGCTGGAGGATGTACTATCACAATTTTTAAGAAACATTTGGACAGGTCCATGGATAGGACATTTTTAGAGGTATAATAATAGGAATCTGAGGTTTATAAGAAAGAACTGCAGATGCTGGAAAAATCGAAGGTAGACAAAAATGCTGGAGAAACTCAGCGGGTGAGGCAGCATCTACAGGCCCAGAGAGGGAGAGATAGATCAGCCATGATTGAATGGCAGAGTAGACATGATGGGCCGAATGGCCTAATTCTGCTCTTATCACCTATATTTTTTTTTTAAATCGCCTACCATAATTTGTGTTAAAAAAAAAATCCTATGGTAGACAAAAATGCTGGAGAAACTCAGCGGGTGAGGCAGCATCTATAGATGCTGCCTCACCCGCTGAGTTTCTCCAGCATTTTTGTCTACCATAGGATTTTTTTTTTAACACAAATTATGGTAGGCGATTTAAAAAAAAAATATAGGTGATAAGAGCAGAATTAGGCCATTCGGCCCATCATGTCTACTCTGCCATTCAATCATGGCTGATCTATCTCTCCCTCTCAACCCGTTTGACAGCGCTGGAGTTTAGAAGAATGAGGGGGGGGGGGGGGGACCACATTGAAACGTACAGAGTAGTGAAAGGCTTGGATACAGTGGATGTGGAGAGGATGTTTCCACTAGTGGGAGAGTCTAGGACTAGAGGTCACAGCCTCAGAATGAAAGGACATTCTTTTAGGAAGGAGATGAGGAGGAATTACTTTAGTCAGAGGGTGGTGAATCTGTGGAATTCTTTGCCATGGAAGGCTGTGGAGGCCGTTAGTGGATATATTTAAGACAGAGATAGATAGATTCTTGATCAGTACGGGTGTCAAAGGTTATGGGGAGAAGGCAGGAGAATGGGGTTAGGAGGGAGATATAGATCAGCCATGATTGAATAGGGTCTAGTGGAATCAAGGGATAAGGGGAGAAGGCAGGCACGGGTTATTGATTGGGGACGATCTGCCATGATCACAATGAATGGCGGTGCTGGCTCGAAGGGCCGAATGGCCCCCTCCTGCACCTATTTTCTATGTTTCTCGTAGACTTGATGGGCCGAATAGCCTACTACTATCACTTATGATCTTATGAACCCCATTCTTCTTTCCACAACCTTTAATCCCCTTGCTAATCAAGAACCTGTCACTGCTTTACTAATATCCCTCGTCTTGGCCTCCACAGCCATCTGTGGCAATAAATTCCTCTCCACATCCACTCCATCCAGGCCTTTCTCCATTCGATTTGCAGCAATGAGATCCTCCCCACATCCGTCTAAACTCCAGCGAGTACAGGCCCAGAGTCGTCAAACGCTCCTCATCCTTTAGTTAGCCCACTCATCCCCGGGTTCATTCACGTCAACCTCCCCTGGACCCTCTCCAACGCCAGCACATCCTGCCTCAGATATGGGACCCCAGAATAGTTCGCAATATTCCAAATGTAGCCTGACCAGCGCCTTATAAAGCCTCGGCCTCAGAAAAATTCACCTTTAGAAAGTGCCGCCTGAATACCATTTCACCAGTTCTGCAGCCAGTGAACGTCAGAGAACCTCCTTTAATCATAGTATTTTCCCCATTCAGCACTCCTCCAGATTCAGGGACAGTTTCTTCCCAGCTGTTATCAGGCAACTGAATCATCCTACCACAACCAGAGAGCAGTCCTGAACTACTATCTACCTCACTGGAGACCCTTACGCTATCCTTGATCACTTTCCTGGCTTTACCTTGCACTAAACCAGGGGTGGGGAACCTTTACATGTTGGAATGCCGCATTAAGTTAGCTGTAATCTAACAAGGCCGCATCCAAGAAACTTCAATTAGATATACTTCAAAATGTTCAATATTCTGTTAAAATAGCCCTCATGACTTACTAATGTTTTAATTGTGGCTGTCAGTCGGGGAGGATTATTCCGTTTAATCTTCTTTTACTCTTTAGTATTTTAAATATGTTCATTTTAAGATTAAAATAAAAATAATAAAAGACAAACAAAAACATATTAATAAAAATAAAAGGATTTGTTCGACAAAATTTGGATTCATTCAAAAGGCCGCACTTAATGGCCTAGAAGGCCGCAGGTTCCCCACCCCTGCACTAAATGTTATTCCCTTATCATGTATCTGTACACTGTGAATGGCTCGATTGTAAACATGTGTTGTCTTTCCGCTGGCTGGTTAGCAGCAACAAAAGCGTTTGCACTGTACCTCGGTACACGTGACAATAAACTAAACTGTGAAAACTGTAATGTCTTATGGGCCTGTCCCACTTGGCGATTTTTTCAGCGACTGCCGGCAACATTGACTGATGTATCATGTCACGGCGTGATGCGGCGTGATGATGTATTGATGCGCGGTGTTTTTTCAAGTATCGCAACATTTTTTTTGTCGTCGCTGGATTTCGAAATGTTCAAAATCAAAATATGATGCCGGTAAAATCGGCAAGTGGGACAAGCCCTTTAGCATGTGCATTTTGTAGATGATGCACTCTGCAGTCTTAACAGTGGAGGAAACGAACATATCACGGGCAGCACGGTGGCGCAGCGGCAGAACGGCAGCCTCACAGCGCCAGAGACCCGGGTTGGATCCTGCCTGCACGGAGTTTGTACGTTCTCCATATGGCCGCCTGGGATTTCCTCCTGTAGTGCTTACCTTATGTACAGCTTTGCGGAGGATGTCCTTGTAATCTTCCTTGTTGATCTCTTTCCTCTGGTAGAAGGGTTTGATGGCCAGCTTCACCTCCTCCACCGCGCGCTCCTGAGTGTGCAGCTTCTTCAGGTACTGTGTGGGACACACACACACACACACACCAGCGACAGAGTCAGTACTAACCGAGCAGGGACGAGGGGCTCAGAGACGCTCGGGGGGGGGGGTCACGAGGTGGACTGAGGGAGGCGCGGGCAGGGTGAGGGACGGTGTATTTGTGGGACATTGTGTCCACGTCGAGCGGAGTGGGCCTCTGGAGGCCCAGCAGCAGCCTGGGCCTCAATTAGATTGGGCCCCGCTCCAAGGGGCCGAGCGCGGGGATGGGATGCGACCTGCAACAGCACGGAGCAGTGGTGGAGGACAACATTGGCAACGTCACCTGGCCAGACCAACCCCAGCAACATTGATCCAGTGTCGCCACCAAGACAACCGGCCTTCATGGCCAAGCTTTTCATACGTGCCTCAAATACTTTATCCTGTGCCTGACCAAACGCTTCATTAACATTCTGGCCTCAACTACCTCCTCCAGCAACTCGCACCAGACACCCATCAACCTTTGTGGGACAAAGTTGCTCCCATGGCTCTCTATTCCCCTGCTCTGGATAAAAGACAGTTCAAACAATGAACCCATTCCTAGATGTCCTTGAGCATTGTCTGCTTTGACCTGTCCTTTTCACACCTTACCCTTTCATATCTCTGGTTTCCCTCTCCCCTGTCTCTCAGTCTGAAGAAAGGTCTCGACCCAAAACCCATTCCTTTCCTCCAGAGATGCTGCCTGTCCCGCTGAGTTACTCCAGCATTTTGTGTCTATCTTCAGTGTAAACCAGCATCTGCAGTTCCTTCCTACACGGTTTCATTTACCCAATCTATTCCTCTCATGATCTCTATGTGATCACCCCTCATCCTCCTGCGCTCCAATGACTAGTCCTAGCCTGCTCAACCTCGCCTTATAGCTCAGGCCCTCAAGTCCTGACAACTTCCTCGTAAACCTTCACTGCACCCTTTTTTGGCTTAACACGAAGCAGCACGGTGGCGCAGCGGTAGAGTTGCTGCCTCACAGCGCTGGGGACCCTGGTTCGATCCTGACTACGGGTGCTGTCTGTACGGAGTTTGTATGCTCTCCCCGTGACCTGTACCTTCTGTAAAATTGCAAATTGTCCCTAGTGTGGAGCTTATTCCTAATGTGCAGGGTGATCAGTGGTCGGCGCAGACTCATTGTGCCGAAGTGCCTGTCTCCATGCAGTATCTCTAAAGTCACCTAATTTGAGGAAGGACATTCTTGCTATTGAGGGAGTGCAGCGTAGGTTTACAAGGTTAATTCCCGGGATGGCGGGACTGTCATATGCTGAGAGAATGGAGCAGCTGGGCTTGTACACTCTGGAGTTTAGAAGGATGAGAGGATATCTCATTGAAACATATAAGATTGTTAAGGGCTTGGACACACTAGAGGCAGGAAACATGTTCCCGATGTTGGGGGTGTCCAGAACCAGGGGCCACAGTTTATGAATAAGGGGTAAGCCATTTAGAACGGAGACGAGGAAACACTTTTTCTCACAGAGAGTGGAGAGTCTTTGGAATTCTCTGCCTCAGAGGGCGGTGGAGACCGGTTCTCTGGATTATTTCAAGAGAGCTAGATAGGGCTCCTAAAAATAGCGGAGTCAGGGGATATGTGGAGAAGGCAGGAACGGGGTACTGTTTGGGGATGATCAGCCATGATTACATTGAATGGCGGTGCTGGCTCGAAGGACCGAATGGCCTACTCCTGTACCTATTGTCTATTGTCTACAAAGTAAAGTCTAAAGGAAACATCTTCCCATGACAGTGCGACCAAAACTGAACACACTTGGGGGCCAGTCTTAAGAAGGGTCTCGACCCGAAATGTCAGCCATTTCTTCTCTCCAGAGATGCTGCCTGTCCCGCTGCGTTACTCCAGCACTTGGGGTGAATCAGTTTCATTTTAAAGGCCAGGTGAGTGCACAGGAAAGTTTATTTTCAGTTTGGAGATACAGCGTTGTGCGAGGCCTGTTGACTGAGTCCGCGCTGACCAATGATCCCAGTACACCAGCACTATCCCATACACACACACACATTAGGGACAATTTAGACTTTTTAACCAAAGCCAATTAACCTACAAACCTGTACGTCTTTGGAGTGTGGGAGGAAACCAGAGCACCCGGGGAAAACCCACGCGGTCACGGGGAGAACGTACAAGCTCCGTGCACACAAGCAGCCGTAGTCAGGATCGAACCCGGGTACCTGGCGCTGTGAGGCAGCGACTCTACTACTGCGCCACCGTGCTGCCCCTCTCTCAAGATTCAAATATCAGCTAGGTGTGTGATCCTAAGAAAATGGAGCATTACCTGTCATCAGGATCAAACATAGGTGCAGGAGTAGGCCATTCGGCCCTTCGAGCCAGCACCGCCATTCAATATGATCATGGCTGATCATCTAAAATCAGTACCCCGTTCTTGCTTTTTCCCTTGATTCCGTTAGCCCTAAGAGCTAAATCTAAATCTCTTGTGAATACATCCAGTGAATTGGCCTCCACTGTCTACTGTGGCAGAGAATACCACAAATTCACAAATCTCTGGGTGAAAAAGTTTGTCTTCATTTCAGTCCTGAATGGTCAACCCTTTAGTTTTAAACTGTGAGCCCTGGTTCTGGACTTCCCCAACATCAGGAACATTTTTCCTGCATCTAGCCTGTCGAATCCTTTAAGAATTTTACATGGTGTCCTCTCATCCTTCTAAATTCCAGTGAATACAATCCCAGTCGAACCATTCTTTCTTCATATGTCAGTCCCGCCATCCTGGGAATTAACCTGGTGAACCTACGCTGCACTACCTCAATAGCAAGAATGTCCTTCCTCAAATTAGGAGACCAAAACTGCACACAATACCCTATGTGTGGTCTCACCAGGGCCCTGTACAACTGCAGGAGGACCTCCTTGTTCCTAAACTCAAATCCTCTCTCAATGAAGGCAAACTCTACCGCTGTGCCACCTTGCCACGCTCTGTTGGAGCTGGTTGGGGAACCTTACCCTGTCGCTATCCATGTTGGCATCGGAGCTGGTGGACCCCTCCATCTTGGCCATGTCGCCGCTGTCTAGCATGTTGTAGAGCTTGCTGGAGGTGGTGGCGGGCGGCTGGCTGGCAGAACCCGACAACGCCGGCGGCCCGGCCGAGGTGCCCAGCATGGACAGGGAGCCCTGGCGCAGGAACTTGGTTCCGGGCTGGCTGGCGTGCAAGTGGGCGGACAGGCTGCTCGGCACTTGTGAGGCAGGGGGCTTCGCCTGGCTGAGAATCTGTGGAGAGATCGATCAGTTATCCAGCTGCCAGCTTCGTACAATAGCACAGGACAGGTAACGGCCATATGGTGCACCTTGCTTAGTTTAGTTTCGAGATACAGCACGGAAATAGGCCCTTCGGCCCACCGAGTCCGTGCCGACCGGCAATCCCCGCACACTAACATTATCCTGCTTCTGAATCGTCACTGGAAGAATTCACGAGCTAGTCCCACCTCCTTCCCAAACCGCAGTGACATCTTAAACGCCCTGACTACAATTCCAGCACTTGACGTTTTAATATAAGTGTCTTACATGATGCTTTTAGTTCCTATCAGGTGTCACTCGCCTTGTATGAGAGACAGAGACGGAACGAATCATGGGCCTTTGGCAACCAGATACCCAGGTGTGGTACATCATATGTTCATGAGTTCTTTTTTATTTTATTTTATTTTTTTTGTTTGTTTTATTAGAAGTTAGTACAATACAAAACAATACAGTAGGACCTAATTTTAGGTGCCAACTATGTCATAACGTAATTATACATTCTATGTACAATCTCTAGTTTTATGTTTTTGAAAAGGAAATAAGAAAGACAAGAAGAAGGGGGGGGAAAAAATTGAAGAGAAAAAGAGAAAAACTAGATAGCAGAAAATAGAAAAACGTGAAGTGTGTGTATAAGAAAAGAAAAAGTGGAAAGTGGAAATAGGAGAAAAAGACCCTTAAAAGAGAATTTTTCAAATCTTTATTCGGAGATGTAGATCTATCCACGACCTGACCTGAAATCAGTCATCTTTACGGTACCGCTGCATCACATGATTCCAAAAAGTCGATAAAAGGGGACCAACTCCTTAAGAATTGGTCATATTTATCTATTAGTCGGAGTCTCATTTCTTCAAGGTGTGCTATGTCCATCATATTCCTAATCCACATTTTAACAGTTGGAATAGCTGTATTTTACCAAAATTTAAGTATCAATTTCTTTCCAATTATTAACCCATAATTTAAAAAAAACTTTTGGTCCTTATTTAAATTGATATCTTCTACTATTATTCCAAATATAATCCATTCCGTATTAGGTTCTATTCTTGACTTGAAAAGCTTTGTAAATATATCAAATATATCGCTCCAAAATGTATTCAACGTTATACATCCTACAAATGAATGTGTTATATTAGCATTTTGAAACAAACATTTATCGCATCTGGGAGAGAGGTTTGGGTAAAATCTTTTCAACCTCGTTTTTGAATAATATAGTCTATGTAATAATTTAAATTGAATTAAATTATGTCTTTCATTAATGGAACAATTATGTGTGTTCATCAGATACTTTTCCCATCTATCCTTCGGGATCTATATGTTCATAAGTTCTAGGAGCAGAATTAGGCCATTCGGCCCATCAAGTCTACTCCGCCATTCAATCATGCCTGATCGTTTCCTCTCCCTCTCAACCCCATTCTTCTGCCTTCTCCCCATAACCCACGAATCCAGAATCTGTCGATCTCCGCCTTAACAATATCCATTGCCTTGGCCTCCACAGCCAACTGCGGCAATGAATTCCAATGATTCACCACCTTCTGACTAAAGAGGAGGTTCAGGGTCCACAAGTGTGTGAGAGAAACAGCCAACCTTGTCCGAGTTCAGAGGTGGCGGCAGTTCTAATGGATAGTCATAGATTCTTAGAGTGATACAGCGTGGAAATACAGCGTCGGCCCAATTTGCCCACACCGGCCAACATGTCCCAGTTACACCAGTCCCACCTGCCTGCACTTGGTCCATATCCCCCCAAACCTGTCCTAGCCATGTACTTGTCTAACTGTTTCTTAAACGTTGGGATAGCCCCAGCCTCAAACACCTCCTCTGGCAGCTTGTTCCATACACCCACCACCCTGTGTGTGAAAAAGTTACCCCTCAGATTCCTATTAAATCTTTTCCCCTTCACCTTAAACCTATGTCCTCTGGTCCTCGATTCCCCTACTCTGGTCAAAAGATTCTGTGCATCTACCCGATCTATCCCTCTCGAGATTTTATGCAGCTCTATAAGATCACCCCTCATCCTGTTGCGCTCCAAGGAATAGAGAACCGGCCTACTCAACCCCTCCCTTTAGCTCAGACCTTCTAGCTATGGCAACACCCTCATAAATCTTCCCTGAACTCTTTGACTATATCTTTCCTACCACATAGTGCCCAGAACTGCACACAATACTCTAAATGCAGTCTCACCAACGCCTTACACAACTACAACACGACCTCCCAACCTCTGTGCTGCAGAGAGAATTTGAAGGCACATTCGGGGTCTTTAGGCGACAGTACCTGGGTGATTGCTTGGAAAGAGTCCTGGGCCTTTGCTCGGTTGGCTTCCTCCATCTTGAACAGCAGTGCAGTAACTTGAAACACAAAAGGCAAAGTCCCAAAATTACATTCAAAAGGAAGAAATCTCACCTCACAGTCAATAACCAGTGGTAGATAACGAGGCTGCTGCAACGTCTAAATTAAGGCAGAGTTAAAGCCCTGTCCCACGGTACGAGTTCATTCCAAGAGAGCTCCCCCGAGTTTGTCCTGATTCGAACTCGGAGATTTACAGTAATGGCCACTCATCGGTACTCGGGGCTCTCGTGGACATTGTTCAACATGCTGAAAAATCTTCACGAGTCTTCCCGAGCTTACCTGCCGTTAGCGAGTCTTCCCAAGTACCTGCCGTTAGCGTTACAAGCCGCTAAGAGACGTCCCCGAGCTCCGACGTACCCGCTACGTTCATTCTCCGTGCTATCCACGAGTTTGATTTTTTTTAAACTCGGGAGAGCTCTTGGAATGAACTCGTACCATGGGACAGGGCTTTAAGGCAGCAATGAGGCTTTGGAATAACTGTGCTGAGACTACAAGGACTTGGAGACCTTACTGATAAATCAGACATTTTGGTTTAAGAGGTCCACAGTCAAGCCTTGGCTAGACCCATGTATAGAGGGCAAGAGAGACTGCAGATGTTGGCATCTGGACCAAAAAAAACAAGGTGGAGACACAAGGAAGTGCGGATGCTGGTTTACCAAAAAAATAAATAAAAAATTCTGGAGTAAATCAGCAGATCAGGCAGCATCTCTGGAGAAGTATAGAAAGGAACTGCAAGTACTAGTTTATACGGAAGATATACGGTATTTGTTGAAGTTAGGGGCATGCAAATGTTAGGACACAAGTTACAATGGAAACGGAGATGGTTTTAGTCCATGTTTTTATCTCTAATCCTCACACAATTCCCTGCATTCTTCCACGGACTTGCACAGGTGGATATAGAAATGATGGTGCAGGAAGGGACTGCAGACACTGGCTTATACTGAAGACAGGCACACAGTGCTGGAGTAACTCTGCAGGGTCAGGTAGCATCTCTGGAGAAAAAGGATGGAGGGGTCCTTCTTCAGGCTGATGACAGAGTTTCTCCAGAGATGCTGCCTGACCTGCTGAGTTACTCCAGCCCTTGGTGTCTATTCTTCAGCATATCTAGATAACATGGATAGGTGATGTTTCAGGTCAGGACTTTTCTTCAGACCCCCAGGTCCTCCAGAGATGCTGCCTGACTGATAGGATGCTGAGAACTCAGCAGGCCAAGCAGCATCAGAAACAATGCATGTTCTCAATCCAAAATGTTGACATACTCCACTTGGCGCCACAGATGCTGCTTGACCTGATGAGTTTTTTTGTTCAATCTCCTAAATGAGGGGGGGGGGGGAAGTTAAGATGACTGGGAGAATTTTAGTGGATATTTTAGTTACTAATATGATGAGGCCATTGCTGGCAATTGTGCGTGTTTAACTGCAGGTTCACGAGATTGATCCCCGGGATGGCGGGACTGTCATATGAGGAAAGATTGAAAAAGACTAGGCTTGTATTCACTGGAGTTTAGAAGGGTGAGGGGGTATCTTATAGAAACATATAAAATTCTGAAAGGACTGGACAAGCTAGATGCAGGAAAAATGTTCCCAATGTTGGGCGAGTCCAGAACCAGGGGCCACAGTCTTCGAATAAAGGGGAGGATAAAGACCATTTAAGACTGAGATGAGAAAAAACTTTTTTACCAAGGGTTGTGAATTTGTGGAATTCCCTGCCACAGAGGGCAGTGGAGGCCAAATCACTGGATGGATTCAAGAGAGAGTTAGATACTCTAGGGGCTAGTGGAATCAAGGGATATGGGGAGAAGGCAGGCACAGGTTATTGATTGTCCTCCTCCTGCACCTATTTTCTATGTCCATGTTTCTATGTAACTGAGAAGCCATTGGAGTAGTTAAAGTCGAGATCAATGGATTGCTGGACGCTGAGCGACGTGGGGAATAGTGCAAGAAAACAGTGCATCCTTCCTCGGATATGGTGCCCAAAATTGCTCACAATAGTCCAAATGCAGCCTTACCAGCGCCTTATAGAGCCTCAGCATTACATCCGTTTTTGTATACAAGCCCTCTTGAAACAAATGCTAGCATTGAGTTTGGTTTCTTTACTACCGATTAGTCGATGCTGAGGAACAGGTAAAGTCATGAGTAGTCTAGTGCACAGAACACAAAATGTCGCTTTACCTCCCCCCCTTGACTCCATACAAGGACCCAAGTAGTCTTTCCAGGTGCGGCAGAGGTTCCCCTGCACCTCCTCCAACCTCATCTATTGCATCCGCTGCTCTGGAAGTCAGCTGCTCTACATCGGTGAGACCAGGCGTAGGCTTGGCGATCGTTTCACCCAACACTTTTGCACAGTTCGTATTAACCAACCTGATCTCCCAGTGGCTCAGCACTTCCAACTCCCCCTCCCATTCCGAATCCGACCTTTCTGTCCTGGGCCTCCTCCATGGCCAGAGTGAGTCCCACCGCAAATTGGAGGAGCAGCACCTCATATTTCCCTTGGGTAGTTTACACCCCAGCGGTATGAACATTGACTTCTCCAATTTCAGGTAGTCCCTGCTTTCTCCATCCTTCCCCTCCCCTTCCCAGCTCTCCCACAGCCTACTGTCTCCGACCCCCCCACATCAGTCTGAAGAAGGATCTCGGCCCGAAATGTCACCCATTCCTTCGCTCCACAGATGCTGCCTCACCCGCTGAGTTTCTCCAGCATTTTTGTCTACCCACAAAGTGCTGGAGGAACTCAATGGGTCAGGCAGCATCTGCGGAGGGAATGGACAGGCGACGTTTCAGGTCCTGCCTGTCCATTCACTCCAGAGATCACATATGGATTTCAACGTATTTTATTGCTGTTGATTAAACGAGGCGGCACGGTGGCGCAGCGGTAGAGTTGCTGCCTTACAGCGCCAGAGACCCGGGTTCGATCCTGACTACGGGTGCAACTGCTCACAGAGTTTGTACGTTCTCCCCATGATCTCGTGGGTTTCCTCCAGGTGCTCCGGTTTCCTCCCACACTCCAACATCTGCAGTTCCTTCGTACACAGGTTTGCAGATTAATTGGCTTTTGTGAACTATAAATTGTCCCCAGTGTGTGGGACACTGATGGCGAATAAGGGTGATCGCTGGTCGAACGTTTCACGTCGAGACCCTTCTTCAGACTAAGAGTCAGGGGAGAGGGAGATACAGAGATAAGGAAGTGTAAGGTGGGAAAACCAGACATCAAAGGGGATGCTGCCTTATCCAGAGATGCTGCCTGACCCGCTGAGTTACTCCAGCATTTTGTGTCTATCTTCGGTGTAAACCAGCATCTGCAGTCCCTTCCTAAACTGTTACATCCAAGCTGTTATCAGGTAACTGAACCATCGTCGAATAAGTTAGAGTGCGGCCCTGACCTCCCATCTACCTCATTGGAGGTCTTTGAACCATCTTTAATCAGACTTCAGTCATATCTTTACACAACATGTCCTTTTTCCTTTTTAGTGCCTGATTGGATTTGTGTGGATGGCTTGATTGTGGCCAGTTCTCTGGATACTTTCAAGAGAGAACTAGATAAGGCTCTTAAAGATAGGGGATATGGGAGAAGGCAGGATCGGGGTACTGATTGGGGATGATCAGCCATGATCATATTGAATCGCGGTGCTGGCTCGAAGGGCTGAATGGCCTACTCCTGCACCGTTATCTATTGTATTCATGAGTAGTTTTATCTTTGACTGGATAGAACGCAAACAAAAGCTTTTTGCTGTCTGAAGAAGGGCCCCTACCCGAATAGTCACCTACCCATGTTCTCCAGAGGTGCTGCCTGACCTGCGGAGTTACTCCAGCATTTTGTGTCTATCTATGGTACAGCCCCGCATTTTTAATACGGCTTATACACATGATAACAACAAACCAAACTAAACTTAGTGCAGGAAGGAACTGCAGATGCTGGTTAAAATCGAAGATAGTCACAAATTGCTGGAGTAACTCAGCGGGACAGGCAGCATCTCTGGAGAGAAGGAATGGGTGACGTTTCAGGTCGACACCCTTCTTCAGACTGGTTAGGGAAAAGGGAAACGAGAGATATAGACGGTGATGCAGAGATAAAGAACAACGAATGAAAAATATTCAAAAAAAGTAACGATGATAAGGGAGACAGGCCATTGTTAGCTGTTTGTTGGGTGAAAACATGAAGCTGGTGCGACTTGGGTGGTGGAGGGATAGAGAGAGAGGGAATGTCAGGGTTACCTGAAGTGAGATAAATCAACATTCATAACACTGTTCTGTAAGCTGCCCAAGCAAAATATGAGATGCTGTTCCTCCAATCTTCAAAGGAACTGCAGATGCTGGTTTAATCCGAAGATAGACACAAAAGGTTGTCCCGCTGAGTCACTCCAGCTTTTTGTGCCTATCTGTCGACGTCACGTTCCAAATAGATGAAACGTTGATTCAGCCAAAAACAGACTGCTGGGGGAAATGAATGGGACAGGCAGCATCTATGGAGGGATAGTCCAGTCCCTGCATCAGACTGGCACCCGGGTGTGTTCAGGTTTGGTTGCGCTGTTATGGGACGATGTTTACTTTAGACTTTTGTGGGTGTGGAGGGGAGGTTAGAGTAGGTAAGGAGAGTGGAAAAGTTGAGACGGTTGATGTGCCGCCGGCAGTAGGAAATGAAAAGGTCTAGGGAGGGTAGAGTCCAAGAGAAGGGGGACCGGTGGTGACGGGAGAAGGGGTCATCACTGGGTGGTGAGAACTCCAGAAAAAGGCACAGGTCAGAGGCTTAGTTTAGAGATACAGCGCGGAAACAGGCCCTTTCGACCCCCCAGAGTCCGCACTGACCAGCGATCCCCGCACACCAACACTATCCTACACCCACTAGGGGCAATTTGTACATTTACCAAGCCAATTAACCTCCACGTCTTTGGAGCGTGGGAGGGAACTGAAGATCTCGGAGAAAACCCACGCAGGTCACGGGGAGAACGTACAAACTCCGTACAGACAGCACCTGTAGTCGGGATGGAACCTAGGGTCTCCGGCGCTGCATTCGCGTTATGGCGGCAACTCTACCGCTGCTCCACCGTACGGGAGGAAAGCTCGAGGTCAGTTCTGCTTGTTGCCAAGGACTACTCACGTGCTAACATTCCCCCTCCGGTCTGGAGGTCCCAGGACAAGGGTTTGCCCACGGCCCGCGGCTTGTCCCCGTTGACCTTGGAAGTGTCGATATGCTCGTGGTAATCCTTCGGCTGCTGCGGGGGTGGTGGGGGCGGGGGCTGGTGCAGCGGGGGCTCCTTCGGCACGAAGGCCGGCTCCATAGGCGGCGAGGTGGTCTCGGAGATCTGCGAGAGGGGGGAGAGGTCCAGCTCCACCGCTTCCTTGGCGGGGCTGGGCAGGGCGGGCTTGTCGTCGGACTTCTCCGAGGAAGACCACAGCAGCTCCTCCTTGATCCTGAAGGGGCTGGAGCTCTTGCTGCTGCTGCTACTGCTGCTGCTGCTACTACTGCTGCTGCTGCTACTGCTGCTGCCGCCTCCGCCGCTCTCGCTGGGCGCCTTCTTCAGGGCAACCTTGGGCTTGGCCTCCTTCTTCTTCTTGCCCGACCCCTTGACCTTGCCGCTGGGGGCCCTGACCTTCTTTGCCGCCGAGCGGGGCTTGACCGCGGCCTTCCCCTTTGCCGGCCGCATCGGCGCCCCCTTGTTTTCCGGGACGTCGGCGGCGCGGTGCCGGCTGGCCTTCGGCTCGTGGTGCTTGTCCTCGGTCTTCATGAAGGGCGACCGGCTCTCCCGGTCGCGGCTGAACTTGACGCCGATCAGGCCGCCGCCCTTGCCGCGGTCCTCCTTCATGGAGGCGGCACAGGTCACCCCGTCTCGGATGAGGACGGCCACCTTGGACTGGAGCTTCACCTTCCGCGGCACCTGCTGCTTGTTCTCCTTGGGCGGCGCCTTCATCTTCTTCCCGGACTGGCCGCCCATCAGGTGCTCCTTCGTCGCCTTCTTCTCCGCCTTCAGGCTGTCGGCCGCGGTGGCCGCCGCCGCCGCTACCCCCGCCCCCGCCCCCACCTTCTGCCCGTCGGCCAGCTTTTTCCGCCGCTTCTCCTTGGCCGCCTTCTCCTCCGGGTGGGCTCTCTTCCGCTCCTTGACCTTGGCCGCTTTGGCGCCGGCTTCCCCCGCCCGGTGGCTCTTCTCGTGAAGGCTCCGCCGCTCGTTCTTGCCGTCCGGACCTTTCCCGGGCAGCCTGGCATCCTGCAGGTGATCCGCCGGCTCCGCATCGGAGAAGCTGTTCTCAAAGCCCAGATCGTCCGAGTCGTACAGGCCCTCCCGGGTTGGCGAGAGGACTGCCACCTCCATCGACTCTTCATGGTCTACCATGGCCTCTCCTGTGTTGACGGTAATTGTCCTGGTGATGGAGCGGGCCTTGATCAATATGTCATCGTCGTTCAGCTCCTGAATGGAAGGAGGAATCACAATCCTGCTGTCCCTTCTCCCCTTTGCTGCCTTCTCGTGCTTCTTTTCGCTGACAGGGTTTCTCTCTCTACTCCTGTCCTTCTCTTTCTCGTTCTTTTCTTTCGGCCTGTGCGGGGAAGGGCTGGGCTGCCTCTTCTCCCTCTGCGGCCTCTCCTTGGACCGTGACCGAGAGTGCCTACGCCGCTTGGCGGCCTCCAGCTCGCGGTGCTTCTCCTTCTTGCGCCTCTCCTTCCTGGACTTGCTGCTGGAGCGGGAGCGGTGGAAGGCCCCGCTCTCCCTCGCCTGGGGGGGCCGCCCCTTCCACCGCTCGGCCGAAGCCCTCATGGAGCCCAGCGCCGACACGCTGGTGCTGATGGAAGGCGACCAGGACCGTGACCGGCGGTGCTCCCTCGAGTGGGTGCGGGACCGCGAGACCTTATGGCGCGACCGTGAGCTTGACCTCCTCCTCTCCCACGACCGGGATCTCGATCGGGACTTCTTGTGATGGATCCGCAACCTGGATCTGGACGTGGACCTCTTGCGCTCGCGGGATTGGGACCGGGAGCGTTTCTGGTCCTTCGAGCGGCTCTTCTTGTGTTCCCGCTTGCGCTTCTTCCGGCTGCGGGAGCTGGACTCGGAATGCGAGCCGGACTGGCCTTTGGACTCGGCCGGTGACCTGGAGTGTTTGGGGAGTTTCTCCCGCTGCAGGTCCGGCACCTTCCTCCGGCAATCCAACTTCTTCCGGCCCCCCTCGGTGGAGTTCTCGCCCAGGTCTATCTGCAGCGCCCCCTCGTCGGAGTCAGCATGGAGGGAGATGAAGTCGTCCCCTTCAACTCCTCGCAGGCGCTCGAAGATTCTTCCGCGGGTGCGGAAGGCTCTGGCCGGGCTGAAGTTCTCCTCATCCTGCTGCACAATCTCGCCCTCCTCTATCTCCGAGTCGTCGTACGTATGTGCGTCCTCGGGCCACTTGGACACGTTGACCGTGAAGACCAGGTTGTCTTTTCTCTCGACGGTGCGGTGGGATTTGTGGTGGTACTTGGCGGTGGAAGAGGACTTGCTCTTGTGCTCCGCCTTGGAGTGCGCCTTGCCGCCCGATTTATCCTTCGCCCGTGTCGTCTCTGCCCGCGTCTTCTGCTTCGACGCCGACTTGGAGACAACCCGGCTGCTCGAGCCCGTCTTCTCCGCCGGTCGGCTTTGGAATTGCCGAGCTGCGGCCGACTCGGGAGCAGTCCTCTCGGAGTCCTTCCGATACCTCGGGGCATTCTGCGACTCTGAGGCCGCTTGGTGTCTGGGCGGCTCGGCGGCACTGGCGCTCGACTTTGCTTTGAAGCTCGCCTCTTTGCCCGGCTCACCTTTCCACGGGCCGCCCCCTTCCGCGGCGTGGCCCCATTTCTCTGCGGCCTTCAAGGTCTTGGCCTCCATCTTGGGGTCGGGTTTGCGCGCGAAGCCAAAATCCACGGCGGCGGCGGCCGGTGGCGAGGCGGGCTCCTCCTCTTCGAGCATCGCGCCGACCGTCTCGTCTATCATGAGTTCGCTCGGGGAACAAGCGTCAAAGTCGAAGTCAACCGAGTCGGAGTCTGGTTGGGAGATGGTGTCAAGCTGTGTTTCACGCTGGAACTTGGTATCTGCTTCAAATTCTCCTCCCATTATGGAGCTCAACCCCTGGCCAAAGTTGGCCGGGGGCTCGGGTTCTAGGTCTCGGTACTCTGGAGAACTGTAAACGTCCGGTTCTAAATTAGACTTGGCCGCGTGGCCACAGCCCGCCTGCACTTCCACATCCGACGACACACACGCTGGCGATTCCGGAGACGGCTCCATCTCGTACTCGGGGCTCATGCATTCCTCCTCCTCCTCTTCCTCCTCCTCCTCGCTCATTCCGGCGTCGCTGACAATTTTCAGCTCGCCTTCCGACTCGTCTCCCATGGGGCTCAGGTTGTTTGAGCTGGCGATGGAACCCGTCGGGTCAAAGGGGTCGTACTTCTCCTCGTCTTCCTCCTCGGGCTCCTCCTCCTCCTCCTCCTCCTCCAAGCCCGTCCGCTTCCTTCGGGGAAAAGTCGCCGCCCAGGAACCCCCCGTTGATATTCTCTTCAGTCGGTTGGATTGAAGGGGTCGTAGGCCTCGGGCCGCAGGCGGCTGTCCGAGCAACTGATCCGATTGGTGACGCCCTGGTGGCAAGGGACCGAGCTGGACTCTGCCTTGTCGGGACACGTCTGAGACATGCTGGAGGAGCCGGGCTGGTTCCCCGAGTTGGAGCAACCTCCACCGTTCAATGGTCTTTGCTGCCCGTTGGAGATGCCGCCACCATTGCCAAGGGCCAAGCCCCAAGCGACTCCTTCCGAGGGATGCGAGCCCTGGGTGTGACCCACCAGCCTGTGCAGAGGGGAGTTGGCCACCGGCTTTCGCCCCATGCTCGGACTGAGCCTGCCGCTTCTCCGCGATGGACAGCCGAGCTCGACCCCCAACGGATCCAGCCTTCCTCTTATCGCCAAGTCGGTGGCCGGGGAGAACACCGGTGTTTTCAAGTCCGTCGCTGCTGCCTGGCCACTCTTCTCTGTCCTTGTCGTTCTCGAGCCCCCCAACGTTCCTGATCGCTCCAGACCGCCCATGTTTCTCAGTAACCCTCGTCTCAAACAGTCCAAGGACGCCGGTGAAAGAATGTACGAATCCAACAAGCCCAAGCCGTCACTTGTCTGTTTGGCTCCCATGTAATGGTTGCCACTGTTCCTACTGCTGGACAGTCCACCGTTGCATAAGCAATCCCTGTAAGGTAGAGCTTCCCTTATGATGCTGTGAGGTGGTACCCGCTGCAATGAAGGCGAGAAACCAGCGGACGCTGCAAGGAGAAACAAAGAAAAGTTAACAACAATCAATAGACAATAGACAATAGGTGCAGGAGTAGGCCATTCGGCCCTTCGAGTCAGCACCGCCATTCATCCCCAATCAGTACCCCGTTCCTGCCTTCTCCCCATGTCCCCTGACTCCGCTATCTTTAAGAGCCCCATCTAGCTCTCTCTTGAAAGTATCCAGAGAAACGGCCTCCACCGCCTCTGAGGCAGAGAATTCCACAGACTCACCACTCTCTGTGAGAAAAAGTGCTTCCTTGTCTCCGTCCTAAATGGCTTACTCCTTATTCTTCACAAGTTCCCCCCTGCCTGCGTTTGGCCCATATCCCTCTCAACCTTTCCTGTCAAAATATCTTTTAAATGGTGTTACGGTACCAGCCTCAACCACCTCCTCCAGTATCTCGTTCCATCCACCCACCACCCTCTGTCTCTCAGGTTCCTATTAAATGTTTCCCCTCTCACGTAATCCCATGTCCTCTGGTTGATTCCCTACTCTGGGTGAAGGACTCACTTACCCTATCTCATCCATTCACCCTAACTATTCCCCTCATGATGTGACGCACCTCCATAAGGGGAGACTCAGCCACCAGCAGTCCAACGAGTAAAGTCCCAGCCTGCCCAGCCTCTCCCTATAGCTCAGGCCCTCAAGTCCTGGCAACATCCTCGGAATGATGCAAAGAGGACGGGAGTGTAATGCATCTTATCATGCAGTGAGAACCTCAGCCTTGACTGCAGCACAAGGTGAGATGAATTTTGCAGGCGGTCGTCTTGAAACCTTCCATCAGCGCGCGCGTGCCTGCATAAAAGGGGCGAACAGGAGGAATATTTCCCTCACCTGACTTATTGTATCTCCAGGTCTGATCTTTCTTTACAGGAAACCTGGGGTGGCGGACAAAGCGGATGCCGAGAGTGGAGATGCCATCTTCGTGCAAGTCTGTTGCGTCTTCTGTGCTTTCTGGCTCCAACCTGCCACTGGACAAGACACCAACATAGACAACAAAGAGTTTAGTTTAGTTTAGTTTAGAGATACAGCGTGGAAACAGGCCCTTTCGGCCCACCGGGTCCGCGCTCACTAGGGACAATTTTTACATTTTCCAAGCCAATTAACCTACATACCTGTACGTCTTTGGAGTGTGGGAGGAAACCGAAGATCTCGGAGAAAATCCACGCGGGTCACGGGGAGAACGTGCAAACTCCGTACAGAAAGCAATCGTAGTCAGGATTGAACCCGGGCCTCCTACATTCGCTGTAAGGCAGCAACTCAACCGCTGCACCACCCGTGCCACCCTAACAAGAAGAAGGGGCTCGACACGAATCGCCACCCATTCCTTCTCTCCAGAGACGCTACCCGCCCCGCTGAGTTACTCCAGCACCTCGTGTCAATCTTTGGCTTAAACCAGCATCTGCAGTTCCTTCCTGTACACAAAGGGCTTGTTTCTACGCTGTATGACTCTTATGTTTAAATCACTCTTTCTACTCATTTAATTCATGTACCCCAAATCATTGACATGATTCAATGTTGGTGTCTTAATTTACAATTGATTCAATAAATTATCCAAGCAGCTCCATTTTTTAAAAATCTTTAGAGCCCACAATTGCAAAGACATCAAATAAGAAACAAAACAACTCAGTGGCTTGGGCTTCAAGCTATGGATCATCAATTTAGACAGCTCTAGATACAACATATAACAATTGCAAGTAACGCAATGCGCCCCCTTTTGAATTAATTCGAGGATGAATTCTTCAAAGCAATAACTCACTTAAGAGGTTGCAAGAAGGGCCTTTATAGAAACATAGAAAATAGGTGCAGGAGTAGGCCATTCGGCCCTTTGAGCTTGCACCGCCATTCAATATGATCATGGCTGATCATCCAACTCAGTATCCCATCCCTGCCTTCTCTCCATACCCCCTGATCCCTTTAGCCACAATTAGGCCACATCTAACTCCCTCTTAAATATAGCCAATGAACTGGCCTCAACTACCTTCTGTGGCAGAGAATTCCACAGATTCACCACTCTCTGTGTAAAAAATGATTTTCTCATCTCGGTCCTAAAAGACTTCCCTCTTATCCTTAAACTGTGACCCCTAGTTCTGGACTTCCCCAACATCGGGAATAATCTTCCTGCATCTAGCCTGTCCAACCCCTTAAGAATTTTGTAAGTTTCTATAAGATCCCCCCTCAATCTTCTAAATTCTAGCGTGTACAAGCCGAGTCTATCCAGTCTTTCTTCATATGAAAGTCTTGACATCCCAGGAATCAGTCTGGTGAACCTTCTTTGTTCTCCCTCTATGGCAAGAATATGAAGGGAAGGGAATAGGGGGATGGGGGGGGGGAAGGTTTGTGGAGCTGGCAGGTGTGGGTTTCAACTGAAAATTTCAGACAGATAGATTGTCATTGAGATAGTGTAATAATGACTGCAGAGCCAACACGGATAGGTGAGTTACACAGTCATAGAGTGACGCAGTGCGGACACAGGCCCCTTGACCCAACGCCCACACTGACCAACACGTCCCATCTACCCTCGTCCCATCTGCCTGCATTTGGTCCATATCCCTCTAAACTTATTCTATCCGTGTCTAAATGTTTCTCAAACCTGTTAGCCTCAACTAGTATCTGCCTCAATGACCTCCTCTGGAGAAAAAGAATAGGTGACGTTTCGGGTCAGACAGTCTGAAGAAGGGTTCCGACCCGAAGCATCAAGTGCTCTTTTTCTCCAGATGCTGCCTGACTCGCTGAGTCACTCCAGCATTTTGTATCTACCTTCAATTTGTTATTTTTCTTGCAGCAGTCATGCCTCTTTGGAATTAGGATGAGGCTGAACAATTTCTTTCACATGGAAACAAAAGGTGAATAATTCACTCGGTGTGAGTGGTTGAGGCAGATGCTTGTCATCAATATCAATGATTTGTCGTCTATATCGATGATGTGTCATCTATATCGATGATGTGTCGTCTCTATCGATGATTTGTCATCTATATCAATGATCTGTCATCTATATCAATGATCTGTCATCTATATCAATGATGTGTCATCTATATCAACGATTTGTCATCAATATCAACGATTTGTCATCAATATCAATAACTTGTCATCTATATCGATGATGTGTCGTCTCTATCGATGATTTGTCATATATATCAATGATCTGTCATCTATATCAATGATGTGTCATCTATATCAATGATGTGTCATCTATATCAACGATTTGTCATCAATATCAATAACTTGTCATCTATATCAATGATTTGTCATCTATATCAATGATGTGTCATCTATATCAATGATCTGTCATCTATATCAATGATTTGTCATCTATATCAATGATTTGTCATCTATATCAATGATGTGTCATCTATATCAATGATTTGTCATCTATATCAATGAATTGGCATCTATATCAACGATTTGTCATCAATATCAATAACTTGTCATCTATATCAATGATTTGTCATCTATATCAATGATGCGTCATCTATATCAATGATCTGTCATCTATATCAATGATGTGTCATCTATATCAATGATTTGTCATCTATATCAATGAGTTGGCATCTATATCAACGATTTGTCATCAATATCAATAACTTGTCATCTATATCAATGATTTGTCATCTATATCAATGATGTGTCATCTATATCAATGATGTGTCATCTATATCAATGATTTGTCATTTATATCAATGAATTGGCATCTATATCAACGATTTGTCATCAATATCAATAACTTGTCATCTATATCAATGATTTGTCATCTATATCAATGATGTGTCATCTATATCAATGATCTGTCATCTATATCAATGATTTGTCATCTATATCAACGATGTCATCAATATCAATGATTTGTCATCAATATCAATGATTTGTCATCTATATCAACGATTTGTCATCAATATCAATAACTTGTCATCAATATCAATGATTTGTCATCTATATCAATGATGTGTCATCTATATCAATGATTTGTCATCTATATCAATGATTTGTCATCAATATCAATGATTTGTCATCTATATCCATGATTTGGCATCTATATCAATGATCTGTCATCTATATCAATGATCTGTCATCTATATCAATGATTTGTCATCTATATCAATGATTTGTCATCTATATCAATGATTTGGCATCTATATCAACGATCTGTCATCAATATCAATAACTTGTCATCTATATCAATGATGTGGCATCTATATCAATGATTTGTCAACTATATCAATGAAGTGGCATCTATATCAATGATTTGTCATCTATATCAATGATTTGTCATCTATATCAATGATCTGTGGTCTATATCAATAATTTGCTGTCTATATCAATGATATGGATGAGAACGTACAAGGCATGATTAGCCATTTTGCAGAAGACACCAAAGTGGGTGGTGTTCGAGATAGTGAAGATGGCTGTCATAATTTGCAGCAAAACCCTTACAGAAAAATGTGAGGTGTTGCACGTTGGGAACTCTAACCTGGGCAGGACCTATACAGTGAATGGCCGGGCTCTGGGGAGTGTTGCAGAGCAGAGGGATCTCGGAGTGCAGGTGGAGTGTTCCTTGGAAGTGGCATCACAGGTAGATATGGTGGTCAAAAAGACCGTCGGCACTTTGGCCTTCATCAGTCAGAGTAACGAGTGTTGAAGTTGGCAGGTCATGTGACAGTCGTACAATGCATCGGTGAGGCCGCATTTAGAGCATTGTGTTCAGTTTTTGGTCACCCTGTTAGAGGAAAGATGTTGTCAAGTTGGAAAGAGTGCAGAGAAGATTTACGAGGAAGTTGCCAGGGCTCAAGCGCCTGAGTTATGGGAAGAGGTTGAGCAGGCTAGGATTTTATTCCTTGGAGCGCAAGTGGTTGAGGGGTGATCTTATAGAGGTGTACAAAATCATGAGAGGAATAAATCAGGTAAATGCAGAGAATTTTGCCCTGAGTAGAAGAATTGGGAACCACAGGTCACAGGTTTAAGGTTCGGTGGGAAATATATTTGATAGGAACTCAGGTCTAATAGGACAGTCTGAAGAAGGGTCCCGATCTGAAACATCACCTATTCCTTTTCCTTAGAGATGCTGTCTGACCCGCTGAGTTACTCCAGCACTTTGTGTCTTCTTACCCCCCCCGTCCGCCAGGGGAAGCACCAGAGACCCATGTTCGATCCTGACTACGGGCGCTGTCTGTATGGAGTTTGTACCCGTGGGTTTTCTCAGAGATATTCGGTTTCCTCCCACATTCCAAAGATGTACTGGTTTGTAGGTTAATTGGCTTGGTAAAATAAAATGTCCCTAGTGCGTGTAGGATAGTGCTGGTCGACACGAAGGGCCTGTTTCCGTGCTGTATCTCTGAACTAAACTAAAAGAGCTTGTGACAGCTCGAGGTGAAAGGGCTAAAAAATGGCAAGCTTTCACTTCACTATCTTGAACAAGACTAAAAATGAACAGAGAGGACGGGAAGAAGACACGAAAGAGGCAGCTTGCTCGACAGGATTCAGAAAAATAAATGGTTCTTACAAATAAGAGGGTCCCAGATCGGCAGCAGACTCTGGCTCTGGAGTCAGCCGTGCCTGCAGTGTGGCTCCATACGTGGATCCGATGTGTTGTAGAGCACTGGTGAGATGGGACAGCAAAACCGACACCACTTCTTTCTCCTTTAAAACAGAGAGAATACAAAGATCAGTGGAACTAGTCAGAGATAATTCATTCAAAAGGCAATGAATACATTTTTTTTAAAAGAGAAAATAAGGGGACTGTTAACAATTGGGATATACCACGAGCACGGAGTGGCTTCCTCGAAGGAGCACCGGAGATACACACAAATGTTTAATGTGTCATTCCTAATGGGCCTGTCCCACAGGCGATTTTTCAGCAGACTGCCAGCGACTGTCAAGTTGCCAGCAGTCGCCTAAAAAAACGGGAACTGGAACGGCGACTGTCAGAGAGGAACACACACACAAACACGTCGCAAAGGCGGGGGCCAGGGCAAGCGGGGGAGCGCTGTCTAAAAAATTCCCACGGTGCAAAACCAAGATGATACAGACACACACCACAATGAACAGGAAGATTGGCGCTGTAATTAAGACGGCTAAAGCACAGTGTACGGTAAGTCCTTTAAAAGAGGGGGGGAGAGGGGGGAGAAGGAGGGAGAAGGAGTAGAGACAATGTTTAAGAAGCCAGAGATACACGGCTGTGAAGTTCGGCGGACATTTAACATTACCGGTCGGTTCCTTGGTTCTGAAAACTACTGCGTATTTTTTTTTCCCCCCAATGAGCCAATCAGCACCGGCTCCAACCTACGAGAACCTCAGAGAACCTTTGACCTCCTGGCAACCCACTAGGACCGCCCGGCAACCCACATACGGTTTGAGAATTCTCGCTAATCTCCAAGGCAACTTCGTTCTCGGAATTCTCGGCGACCATAATGAGGCCGCGACTAGTTCCCAAAATGCGGCAACTCCTCACGACTATGAAGGGGACTCCCCGGCAACCACCCGCCAACATGTGACGACTGCAAAGTCTCCTGCAGTCGCCTAAAAGGGACAGGCCCATAACTGTCATGTTGTATGTCATGTTGTCACTTGCGGGCGGAGCACCAGGGCAAATTCCTTGTATGTGAATACTCGGCCAATAAATTTATTGATTCATTCATTCATATTCATTCATTCATTCTTCAGACTGTCGACTGTCTCACAACCACAGAATTGTCTTAGGAACTGACTCCGGCTGCAGACTTGGTGCCTACTGCTGCCTCCCAGTAACACCTGGCTCTCCCTGTCTATTATTGTAGTATTCAACTGACTGAATGAAATTTGGAAAACGAGACGGACAGTCCTCGTGTTTTTTTTGTTCAAGATACAGTGCAGAAACAGGCCCTTCGGCCCACCGAGTCCGCACTGACCAACCATCCCCGCACACCAAGGACAATTTCCGCTTGTGCCTAGCCGATTAACCTACAAACGTGCACATCTTTGGAGCGTGGGAGGAAACCGAACCGCGATCCCCGCACACACAAGGGACAATTTTTTACAATTACACCGAGCCAATCAACCTACACGTCCTTGGAGTGTGGGAGATCCCGGAGATTCTCCAGAAATCCCGGAGAAAACCCACGCATGTCACCGGGGGGTAAAATACAAAACTCCGTGCAGACAAGCACCCGTAGTCGGGATTGAACCCGGGTCTCTGGTGCGGTAGCGGTACAGCGGTAGACCACCAGAGACCCGGGTTCAATCCCAACTACAGCGTTAGTGGTACCACTCTACCGCTGTGCCACCTGGAACGAGATTCGATTGGAGTTCCCACTACACAGCTAAAGACACGAGGACTGTCCACCTGGTTTTCCAACTAACAATCAGTCGTTTGGACAGTACAATAATGGTGGAAAAATAGACTTGATTCATCTTTGGAGGATCCACTCAGGAGTCTTACCGGGTTGCTGTTTCCATGGTTACCATGGAGACTGGGTACAGCAGCCTCTGGTGTATGTCTGGTACCTATGTTGGATTCCACTGGCATGCACGCCTTCCGTCTTCTGAGCTGTTTCTTCTTCCTGGAATCTGGAATAATGAAGCAGCAACAAATTTTTAAAAATCATAGTTTTACAAAGCATATACATGACACACTAGGCCTGGCCCGGCTCCATGTGTTCATAAGTGATAGGAGCAGAATTATGCCATTCGGCCCATCGAGTCTACTCCGCCATTCAATCATGGCCGATCTATCTCTCCCTCTTAACCCCATTCTTCTGCCTTCTCCCCATAATCCGACACCCGTACTAATTCAGCTCCATGAGAGTGCTGTAGTTTCTTTTTATCCCCCCCCCCCCCCCCCACCTCCTGCACTCCTGTGCAGTTTTAGCCCCCTAATTTGAGGAAGGACATTCTTGCTATTGAGGGAATGCAGCGTAGGTTTACAAGGTTAATTTCCGGGATGGCGGGACTGTCATATGCTGAGAGAATGGAGCGGCTGGGCTTGATTACTCTGGAGTTTAGAAGGATGAGAGGGAATCTTATAGAAACATTATAATATTATTAAGGGCTTGGACACGCTAGAGGCAGGAAACATGTTCCTGATGTTGGGGGAGTCCAGAATCAGGGGCCACAGTTTAAGAATAAGGGGTAGGCCATTTAGAACGGAGATGAGGAAACACTTTTTCACACAGAGAGTTGTGAGTCTGTGGAATTCTCTGCCTCAGAGGGCGGTGGAGGCCGGTTCTCTGGATACTTTCAAGAGAGCTAGATAGGGCTCTTAAAGATAGCGGAGTCAGGGGATTTGGGGAGAAGGCAGGAACGGGGTACTGATTGGGGATGATCAGCCACGATCACATTGAATGACGGTCGGTGCTGGCTCGAAGGGCCGAATGGCTTACTCCTGACACATCGCGTGACCGGACGTGAGGTGCGGCTCGCTGCCGTTGTCCAGCGTTTGCACCACCGTAAAGTCAAAATATCGCAAGTCGAAGCATCGTAAATCGGGGAGCATCTGTATACTTGTGGCTCCTAGGTCTAGACTCACACGGGATATAGAGATGGGCAAGGGAAGGCTTGTTGAATCTTACTTCAATGCTGGAGTATTATGGGATGACTATTTGAAAAGGTGGCTAAATAAACACTCTCATTTGATATTGTTTTTATGATGACGGAAAGAGAGCGGAGCTGGCCGAGTCCAGAGCGGGTGGAGCTGTAGTGGACGCTGCTGCGGCCCGACCCCCGGAGATTCGGTGGCTGCAACTGCGGGTTTGGCGGACAGTGACACCGGGAGCCCGCGGGTCCCTGGAGGGAGACCGCTTTTCCGGGCTCCCGCAACGGCAACTTCTCCCGCCCGAGTTGCGGGGTTGAAGAGCTCCTGGAGCGGGGCTTTACAGCACCGCCCCACGCGGCTTGGAATGGCTGCGGGACTCTGCGAGCGCGCGCCGGGGGCTCTAACACCAAGACCCGGTGCGCGACCTTGCATCACCCGGCGTTGCTTTAATGGCCACGGGACAATCGCCATCGCCCGCTGGGGGCTTTGACTTTGACTCTGACATCGGGGGGGGGGGGGGGGGGGGGGGAGTGCAGTGGAGAGAAAAGTTTTTTTGGCCTTCCATCACAGCAATGTGATGGATGTTTATGTAAATTATGTTGTGTCTTGGGTCTATTTGTTTGTAATGTATGGCTGCAGAAACGGCATTTCGTTTGGACCTCAAGGGGTCCAAATGACAATAAATTGAATTGTATTGTATTGAATTGTAATTGTATTGTATTTGAGAAACAGGGTTCCCTAGAGAGGTGAAGATCAGGGCAGAACTAATAGATGTTCAAAATTACAAATTAATTTGATGGGAATAGATTTGTTCTGTTAGACTGGATGATAACCAGAACATTGCCAGAAAACAGAAGGTGAATTTTCGTCACTACAGTGGCGCAGCAGCTGGTACTGCTGTCTCAGCGCCAGAGCCCCGCGTTCGATCCTGAACTCGGGTGCCGTTGACAATAGACATTAGGTGCAGGGGTAGGCCATTTGGCCCTTCGAGCCAGCACCGTTGGTTGGTAGAAGTTACCTAAAATTGGAGAATTCAACGTTCGTACCATTGGGCTGTAGGCTACCCAAGCGAAATAGGTGCTGTTCCTCCAATTGGAATGCAGCCTCACTCTTCCATGAAGAATGTGACTTCGCTAACCACGAGCAATCAGTCTGAAAGACGGCCACTTGATATTGAATGGGCCGGCAACTTTTTAACCCTACGTTTTCCATTCCCCACCCACCAAATCTCTACCTCTCATTAGTTTAGTTTAGAAATAGAAACATAGAAATTAGGTACAGGAGTAGGCCATTCGGCCCTTCGAGCCTGCACCGCCATTCAATATGATCATGGCTGATCATCCAACTCAGTATCCCGTACCTGCCTTCTCTCCATACCCTCTGATCCCCTTAGCCACAAGGGCCACATCTAACTCCCTCTTAAATATAGCCAATGAACTGGCCTCGACTACCCTCTGTGGCAGAGAGTTCCAGAGATTCACCACTCTCTGTGTGAAAAAAGTTCTTCTCATCTCGGTTTTAAAGGATTTCCCCCTTATCCTTAAGCTGTGACCCCTTGTCCTGGACTTCCCCAACATCGGGAGCAATCTTCCTGCATCTAGCCTGTCCAACCTCTTAAGAATTTTGTAAGTTTCTATAAGATCCCCTCTCAATCTCCTAAATTCTAGAGAGTATAAACCAAGTCTATCCAGTCTTTCTTCATAAGACAGTCCTGACATCCCAGGAATCAGTCTGGTGAACCTTCTCTGCACTCCCTCTATGGCAATAATGTCCTTCCTCAGATTTGGAGACCAAAACTGTACGCAATACTCCAGGTGTGGTCTCACCAAGACCCTGTACAACTGCAGTAGAACCTCCCTGCTCCTATACTCAAATCCTTTTGCTATGAAAGCTAACATACCATTCGCTTTCTTCACTGCCTGCTGCACCTGCATGCCCACTTTCAATGACTGGTGTACCATGACACCCAGGTCTCGCTGCATCTCCCCTTTTCCTAGTCGGCCACCATTTAGATAATAGTCTGCTTTCCTGTTTTTGCCACCAAAATGGATAACCTCACATTTATCCACATTATACTGCATCTGCCAAACATTTGCCCACTCACCCAGCCTATCCAAGTCACCTTGCAGTCTCCTAGCATCCTCCTCACAGCTAACACTGCCCCCCAGCTTAATGTCATCCGCAAACTTGGAGATATTGCCTTCAATTCCCTCATCCAGATCATTAATATATATTGTAAATAGCTGGGGTCCCAGCACTGAGCCTTGCGGTACCCCACTAGTCACTGCCTGCCATTGTGAAAAGGACCCGTTTACTCCTACTCTTTGCTTCCTGTTTGCCAGCCAGTTCTCTATCCACATCAATACTGAACCCCCAATGCCGTGTGCTTTAATTTTGTATACTAATCTCTTATGTGGGACCTTGTCGAAAGCCTTCTGGAAGTCCAGATACACCACATCCACTGGTTCTCCCCTATCCACGCTACTAGTTACATCCTCGAAAAATTCTATAAGATTCGTCAGACATGATTTACCTTTTGTAAATCCATGCTGACTTTGTCCAATGATTTCACCACTTTCCAAATGTGCTGCTATCCCATCTTTAATAACTGACTCTAGCAGTTTCCCCACTACCGATGTTAGACTAACTGGTCTGTAATTCCCCGTTTTCTCTCTCCCTCCCTTCTTAAAAAGTGGGGTTACGTTTGCTACCCGCCAATCCTCAGGAACTACTCCAGAATCTAAAGAGTTTTGAAAGATTATTACTAATGCATCCACTATTTCTGGAGCTACTTCCTTAAGTACTCTGGGATGCAGCCTATCTGGCCCTGGGGATTTATCGCCCTTTAATCCATTCAATTTACCCAACACCACTTCCCGGCTAACCTGGATTTCACTCAATTCCTCCAACTCCTTTGACCCGCGGTCCCCTGCTATTTCCGGCAGATTATTTATGTCTTCCTTAGTGAAGACGGAACCAAAGTAGTTATTCAATTGGTCCGCCATATCCTTGTTCCCCATGATCAACTCACCTGTTTCTGACTGCAAGGGACCTACATTTGTTTTAACTAATCTCTTTCTTTTCACATATCTATAAAAGCTTTTGCAGTCAGTTTTTATGTTCCCTACCAGTTTTCTTTCATAATCTATTTTTCCTTTCCTAATTAAGCCCTTTGTCCTCCTCTGCTGGTCTCTGAATTTCTCCCAGTCCTCCGGTATGCTGCTTTTTCTGGCTAATTTGTACGCATCATCCTTCGCTTTGATACTATCCCTGATTTCCCTTGTTATCCACGGATGCACTACCTTCCCTGATTTATTCTTTTGCCAAACTGGGATGAACAATTTTTGTAGTTCATCCATGCAGTCTTTAAATGTCTTCCATTGCATATCCACCGTCAACCCTTTTAGAATTAATTGCCAGTCAATCTTGGCCAATTCACGTCTCATACCCTCAAAGTTACCTTTCTTTAAGTTCAGAACCATTGTTTCTGAATTAACAATGTCACTCTCCATCCTAATGAAGAACTCAACCATATTATGGTCACTCTTGCCCAAGGGGGCACGTACAACAAGACTGCTAACTAACCCTTCCTCATTACTCAATACCCAGTCTAAAATAGCCTGCTCTCTCGTTGGTTCCTCTACATGTTGATTTAGATAACTATCCCGCATACATTCCAAAAAATCCTCTTCCTCAGCACCCCTGCCAATTTGATTCACCCAATCTATATGTAGATTGAAGTCACCCATTATAACGGTTTTGCCTTTGTCGCACGCATTTCTAATTTCCTGTTTGATACCATCTCCAACTTCACTACTACTGTTAGGTGGCCTGTACACAACACCCACCAGCGTTTTCTGCCCCTTAGTGTTTCGCAGCTCTACCCATACCGATTCCACATCCTGCAAACTAATGTCCTTCCTTTCCATTGCGTTAATCTCCTCTCTAATCAGCAACGCTACCCCACCTCCTTTTCCTTTCTCTCTATCCCTCCTGAATATTGAATATCCCTGGATGTTCAGCTCCCAGCCTTGGTCACCCTGGAGCCATGTCTCTGTGATCCCAACTATATCATAGTCATTAATAGCTATCTGCACATTCAACTCATCCACCTTATTACGAATGCTCCTTGCATTGAGACACAAAGCCTTCAGGCTTGTTTTTACAACACTCTTACCCCTTATACAATTATGTTGAAAAGTGGCCCTTTTTGATTTTTGCCCTGGATTTTCCAGCCTGCCACTTTTACTTTTCATCTTGCTACCTATTGCTTCTACCCTCATTTTACACCCCTCTGTCTCTACGCTCACACATTTAAGAAACCCTTTCCCTTTAACTCCATCCTCCACTATCCCATTCGACACCCCACCCCCCGTTTACAGTGTGTAAACAGGCCTTTCGGCCCACCAAGTCCACGCCAACCAGGGATCCCCATGCACTAACACTAGCCTGCACACCAAGGATAATTTGCAATTTTTACCGCAGCCAATTAACTTACAAACCCGTACGTCTTTGGAGTGTGGCAGGAACCCGGAGCACCTGGAGAAAACCCACGCGGTCACGGGGAGAACGTAGAAACTCCATACAGACAGCACCCGTAGTCAGGATCAAACCCGGTATCTGGCAATGTAAAGGGCCTGTCCCACTTTCACGACCTAATTCACCACCTTTTTTACTTGTGGACATTTTTCATCATGTTGAAAAAACGCCCCGGCCTACCTACGACCTCGTGACGACCATGCTTCGAGTATGTCAAGGGCAAACTCGGCAGAGGTTGTGAATTAGGTCGTGAAAGTGGGACAGGCCCTTAAGGCAGCAACTGGATCAGGATGTAATCCGCTGTAAAGTTCTCGGTAGAGCATCACTCAGCAACTCTACCGCTGCTTCACCATGCCGCCCCTTATCTCTCTCTTGAAGGTACAGACTACTTCCAACTAGATTTGCAGAAGGCTGGGTGACAGGGGATCCACTGCTGTGACTGGATCACCTGGACTCCATCTTTGGTTTGGACTTGCCGACACTTGGAACACATTTGCACGAATCCTACAGTGACACGGACACATACCTCGCTGGCACATCTTCCCGCAGTCATTCGGCTCACGTGCGGCCACGTTCGTACCTCTCAAGCGCTGCAGGGAGTTCTACAATGTAAAAAAATCTTTGATTAGCAATCGGACGGAATGATGGCGTCCGCTCACTTGCATTCATCCATAACGTAAAGATGACATTCTACATTGGGTGTGAAACCATTCTTAACTCTAACCACTGCACGGCACGGTGGCGCAGCGGTAGAGTTGCTGCCGCACAGCGCCAGAGACCCGGGTTCGATCTGACTACGGGTGCTGTGCTGTTTAGTTTTTATTTCAGTTTAGAGACTTTGCGTGGAAACACGCTCTTCGGCCCACCGAGTCTGCGCCGACCAGCGTTCCCCGCACATTAACACTGTCCCACACACCCTAGGGACAATTTACACTTACACCAAGCCAATTACCTGTACGCGTTTGGAGTGTGGGACGAAACCAAAGTTCTTAGAGAAAACCCAAAACAGGTCACGGGGAGAACGTAGAAACTCCGTACAGACAACACCCATAGTCGGGATCAAACCCGGGTCTCCGGCGCTGCGTTCGCCGTAAGGCAGCAACTCTACCGCTGCGCCACCGTGACCGCCCAGTGCTTAGCAACAGGTGGGTTTAGGCGGACTGAGCGGAGGTGTTCAGCAAAACGATGGCCGAGCCTACGCTTGGTCTCACCGATATATAGGCCTGCGCTTACTAGATACCAGGCAATCCAGAATGGCTCTGGAACCAAGGGTGCTGGAAAACCATGGAGGACCTGTGTTTATTTGATAAGTACTATAGCAACATTTAAAAGACATCTGTACAGATACTAGGAAAGGTTGAAAGGGACACGGGGCAAAGGCAAAGGGGACTAGGTCTTAGTCGGCATGGACGAGTTGTGCCGTGCTGGGTAACTCCTGGTCAAGACATCGGTGCTATACTTGGTGCGTGACAGTACGGAGGCAAGCGCTACCTTAGCCTGCTGCCCGCAAGGTGAATCGCTGCAGTTAGCCTGAGTGGACGCGTTGCGCTCAGGACGATTACAGTGCGCGCTCTGGCCCAGTGGCTGTGGGATCCGGCGGACATGCTCAGCGCCTGCAACACAGGGAAACAGTGTTCAGAGTTAAAGCAATTCGCAGCAGAGCCAGAACCAGAAAAGGAGCAGAATTCTATGCCATTCAGCCCACAGAGTCTACTCCTTCATTGAATAATGGCCGATCATTTTTCCTTCTCAAGCCCATTCTCCTGCCTTGTCCCCGTAACCTTTGACACCGTTACTAATCAAGAACCTAATAGCCCTGTCCCACGGTACGAGTTCATTCCCAGAGTTCTCCCGAGTTTGCCCTGATTCGAACTCAGAGATTTACGGTAATGGCCGCTCGTCGGTACTCAGGGCTCTCGTGGACATTTTTCAACGTGTTGAAAAATCTTCATGAGTCTTCCCGTGCTTACCTGCCGTTAGCGTTACGAGCCGCTAAGAGACGTCCCCGAGCTCCGACGTACCCGCTACGTTCATTCTCCGTGCTTACCACGAGTTTGATTTTTTTTAACTCGGGAGAGCACTTGAATGAACTCGCATCGTGGGACAGGGCTATAACTATAGACAGACACAAAAAGCTGGAGTAAATGGCCTGTCCCACATTCACGACCTAATTCACGACCTTTTTTACTCGTGGACATTTTTCATCAGGCTAGAAAAACGCCCCGACCTACTTGATGCCACGAGTACCTACGACTAGCATCACGGCCTACTACGACCTACCTACGACCTCGTGACGACCATGCTGCAAGTATGAGTCAAACTCGGCAGAGGTCGTGAATTAGGTCGTAAAAGTGGGAAAGGCCCTCAGCGGGACAGGCAGCATCTCTGGAGAGAAGGAATGGGTGACGTTTCCGGTCGAGGCCCTTCTTCAGACTGAGTCAGGGGAGAGGGAGTCTAGACTACCCTTCCCCCCTCTTTTAACCATGTTACTCCTACTAATTCCAATCTCCCCACATTCCAACACTACTCCTTACGCCCCCCCCCCTCCTCTCTGAACCCACATTGTTCAAAAAAAGGGCTGAAGAAGGGTCTCAACCCGAAACGTCACCCATTCCTTCCCTCCAGAGATGCTGCCTGTCCTGCTGAGTTACTCCAGCATTTTGTGTCTATCTTCGGTACAAACCAGCGCCTGCAGTTCTTTTCTACACAATGAAACTACAAGGTCTGAGATGACAACTACTCCACAGGACATGTTCTCACTTCCCTGCCTCATAATTAACAAAAACGTCCAATAGTCTCTGCGAGAATTCACTGATACTTTGTTCTCACATGTACCTATGTACAGTCTGAAGAGGGGTCTCCACCCGAAACGTCACCCGTTCCTTCTCTCCAGAGATGCTGCCTACCCCGCTGAGTTACTCCAGCATTTTGTGTCGAGCTTAGATACAGTGAAGTGCTTTGTTTTGCGTACAACCCAGTTAAATGAGTCGAGTATAGGAGCAAAGAGGTCCTCCTGCAGTTGTACACGGCCCCAGTGAGACCACACCTGGAGTATTGTGTGCAGTTTTAGTCCCCTATTTTGAGGAATGACATTCTTGCTATTGAGGGAGTGCAGCATAGGTTCACCAGGTTAATCCCGGGATGGCGGGACCGTCATATGCTGAGAGAATGGAGCGGCTGGGTTTGTACACTCTGGAGTTTAGGGGGATGAGAGAGGATCTTATTGAAACATATAAGATTGTTAAGGGTTTGGACACCTAGAGGCAGGAAACATGTTCCCGATGTTGGGGGAGTCCAGAACCAGGGGCCACAGTTTAAGAATAAGGGGAAAGCCATTTAGAACGGAGACGAGGAAACATTTTTTCTCACAGAGAGTTGTGAGTGTGGAATTCTCTGCCTCAGAGGGAGGTGGAGGCGGGTTCTCTGAATACTTTCAAGAGAGAGCTAGATAGGGCTCTTGAAGATAGCGGAGTCAGGGGATATGGAGAGAAGGCAGGAACGGGGTACTGATTGTGGATGATCAGCCATGATCACATTGAATGGCGGTGCTGGCTTGAAGGGCCGAATGGCCTACTCCTGCACCTATTGTCTAAATCATACAGCAGACCTCCACTGGGTAGTACTCAAGTGTCGCCACTTTTCTGGCGCGGATAAAGTTCACCGAATAGTCCTATCTACAGCGTGCCTCAGCCCATGGCAGCAATCGGCCCTCTGCCAGCCCCCCCCCCTCGTTATCGATGGCCCCCCCACTACTTTCTCGGCGGTTCCCCCCTCCCCGTCAGGTCATGAGGTCAATAGGAATAGGAATAGAATTAGGCCATTCGGCCCATTCAATCATGGCTGATCTATCTCTCCCTCCTAACCCCATTCCCTGCCATCTCCCCATAACCACTGACACCCGTATTAGTCAAGAAGCTATCGATAGCTATGTTTTATTATTAATGTTTAATTTTTTATGTATCATTCTTAACTGTCAATGTATGTCATGTTGTCACTTGCGGGCGGAGCACCAAGGCAAATTCCTTGTATGTGAATACTTGGCCAATAAACTTATTCATTCATTCATCTTTGCCTTAAAATATCCACTGACTTGGCCTCCACAGCCTTCTGTGGCAAAGAATTCCACAGATTCGCCACCCTCTGACTAAATAAAATTTTCCTCGTCTCCTTCCTAAAAGAACGTCCTTTAACTCTGTGGCTACGACCTCTAGTCCTGGACTCTCCCACTAGTGGAAACATCCTCCCCACCCACTCTATCCAAACCTTACACTATTCAGTATGTTTCAATGAGGTGTCCACCCCCCCCCCCTCATTCTTCCAAACTGCAGCGAGTACAGGCCCAGTGCCGACAAACGCTCATCATAGGTTAACCCACTCATTCCTGGGATCATACTTGTAAACATTCTCTGAACCTCCTCCAGAGCCAGCACGTCCTTCCTCAGATATGGTGCCCAAAATTGCTCACAATATTCCAAATGCAGCCTGACCAGCTCCTTATAGAGCCACAGCATTACATCCCCGTATTACCCAGCATTCGATCACATATAGTTCTTCCTAACCCTGGTTTTGTCCTGTGCTGCATACTTTAGTTTACATTTTCTTCCCCAACTTGTCTCTATCTAGCCAATTCCCCCACCCACTATGTAGAATAAGTGTCAGGACAGGGGAGATCCCCCCCGCCACGGGTACCATGTAATCCCGTGCTACCCGCTCCAGGGTCGGATAGTCGGCGACTAAACCGTCTCCGCCACCTGGGTTGCCAGGCGAGGAGGGGGCTGTGGACCCCCAGCAGGACCAAAAACAAGACCTGTCAAAGGGCGGGTGAGCTCCTAGCAAGCCAACGGCCATCCACACTTCAGTAGAAGTCAAGTGAAGTCGCATTGATTTATATAGCACATTTAAAATCAACTCTCGTTGGCCAAAGTACTTTACATTGGTATAAGAATAGTATAACAAACAACAGTGGTTCATAGATTAAACACAAACATCACTACATACATATAGCCCTCGCTCAGAGGACGTCAAGAAAGGCTTGGGAGTACACATGAGTTTTTAGTCTTGACTTAAAGGGGTCGATGGAGGGGGCAGTTCTGATGGGAAGAGGGATGCTGTTCCACAGTTTAGGAGCTGCAACCGCAAAGGCGCGGTCGCCCCTGAGCTTATGCCTAGACCGCGGGATATTCAGCAACCCCAAGTCGGCCGATCTGAGGGACCTGGAGGTGGTGTGGTGGGTGAGAAGACTTTTAATGTAGGTGGGGGGCAAGCCCATTGAGGACCTTGTAGAAGTTGCGATCACTGTCGTACACGGCATTGTAAAAGGCACCGTGTGTGTTGATGATGATGATGACACAGACCTGCAGATGCTGGCTAATACACAAAAGGACACAATGTACTGCTGTAACTCATGCTACATCTCTGGAGATCATGGATAGGTGACGTTTCGGGGCGAGGCACTTCTTCAGATTGATTGTAGTTGGGGGGGGGGGGGGGGGGGGGGTGGGAGAAGAAGAAAACTAGCGGGGGTAGAGAAGAAGAAAACTGGAAAAGGGGATAAGCAGGGCAAAGCGGGGCAGGTAATAGATCAAACGGTTGGGACAAAGGCCAGAGTTAAGAACAGTAGGTGTGAGAGGTTTTAAGCTGCAAATTGCGAAGGCAGGGGAAGAAAATATGTGGTAGTCCAGGTGGGGCTCAGGGGAGGGAAGGGGATCAGGGAGGGTAAGTGAAAAGGGGGGGGGGGGGGGGGGAGGGTTAGTTAGTGGTTACCTAAAATTAGAGAATTCAATGTTCTCTTTGTTTCTACGTTTTCCCCAATTTACTTCATCGAGATGAGCACAAAATACTATCTTAAAAACACAAACATTGACCATTGAATCCCTCAAACCTGTGCTAACACATAACACTACAGCAGAGGAACAGGCCCATCGGCCCACAGCCTCCATGCTAACATTCAATTAGGGCACAGCTGATCCACCTGCCTTAATTCAGTAAGAAAAATAATGCAGTTTATGCAAAAGAAGGTGTGAGAATATGGAACTCCTACTACTAACATAAAATATCCATAATGGCTGGGAATTGATTGAACATTTCAAAATGAGAAATACATGACAGGAAAGTAGCAGAGTTAAAGCAGGTTTAGTGGAGTTGAAACATAGAAACATAGAAAATAGGTGCAGGAGTAGGCCATTCGGCCCTTCGAGCCTGCATCGCCATTCAATATGATCATGGCTGATCATCCAACTCAGTATCCTGTACCTGCCTTCTCTCCATACCCCCTGATCCCTTTAGCCACAAGGGCCACATCTAACTCCCTCTTAAATATAGCCAATGAACTGGCCTCAACTACCTTCTGTGGCAGAGAGTTCCAGAGATTTACCACTCTCTGTGTGAAAAATGTTTTTTTCATCTCGGTCCTAAAGGATTCCCCCCTTATCCTTAAACTGTGACCCCTTGTCCTGGACTTCCCCAACATCGGGAACAATCTTCCTGCACCTAGCCTGTCCAACCCCTTAAGAATTTTGTACGTTTCTATGAGATCCCCCCTCAATCTTCTAAATTCTAGCGAGTACAAGCCGAGTCTATCCAGTCTTTCTTCATATGAAAGTCCTGTAAAGGTATATTCAATATATCAATTATATTCAAGTAAAGGTATATTCAAATGAATCAACCAACTAAGGGGCTCAACACTGACAGCTAGTTTGCCTATGAGAGTTCTCACTTGAATAAGAGGAATCCCAGGGATGATAGGGTTAACAAATAATGAACGTTTGAGGGCACTGGGCATTTACTCGCTGGAGTTTAATAGGATGAGGGGGAACCTGATTGAAAATTACCGAATAATGAAAGGCCTGGATAGCGTGGATGTGAAGAGGATGATTCCACTCGCTGGGCAGCCTGTATCCAGAGGCCATAGCCTCAAAATAAAAGGACGCACCATTAGAAAAGAGATGAGGAGGAATTTCTTTAGTGGTGAATCTGTGGAATTCATTGCCATGGAAGGCTGTGGAGGTCAAGTCATTGGGTATTTTTAAGGTGGAGATTGACAGATTCTAGATTACAAGATACAAGATACGTTTATTTGTCACATGTACCAAATGGTACAGTGAAATGTGTGGTCGCCATACAGCCATACCAATAATAGTCAGGGGTTATGGGGAGAAGGCAGAAGAATGGCATTGAGAAGGAAAGATAAATCAGCCAGGATTTCCTTTGATGGGCCAAATGGCCTGATTCTGTTCCTATAACATATGAACAGAATATCCAAGAGCTACACTCGCGCGCCCGCATACATGCACATATGCCAAGAGTTACAGTGTAGAGTTAAGGAAATGACCTATGGTACCTCTTTCTCTCGCTGATTCAGTGCACGGATCCAATCCTGGCTCTTCCCCCGGGATCTCGTTCTGCTGCGGATCCTGGTTTTCATCTTCTTCCATAATTCCGGATCAGGAATCCTGAAGCAGCGCTGACAAAACTGAAGAGACAGTAAACAAGCAGCTGAAATGGATGCGAGTTGAATCGGCAGTAAGGAAGGCAAACGCATTTATTTAGAGGCGACTAGAATAGAATGTAATGCTGAGGCTCTATAAGGCGCTGGTCAGACCGCATTTGGAGTATCGGCCCCATATCCAAGGAAGGATGTGCTGGCACTGGAGAGTGTCCAGAATGATCCCAGGAATGAATGGGCTAACACATGATGAGCGTTTGACAGCACTGGGCCTGTACCCGCTGGAGTTTAGAAGGATGAGAGGAAGGGGCCTCATTTAAACTTACCGAATGTGCGTGTGTGTATGCGTGCATGCGAGCATTCACTCATGGGGTCACCACTTCCATCTCCGTCTGAACAGGTCAAAGGTCCAAGGCCCAGGCTGAAGGCCTCACCATGAAAAATCCTTTTATCGCACGAGTAACTCACCGAATAGTGAAAGGCCTGGATAGAGTGGATGTGGAGAGGGTGTTTCCACTAGTGGGAGAGTCTGGGACCAGAGGGCACAGCCTCAGAATAAAAGGACGTTCCTTTAGGAAGAAGATGAGGAGGAAATTTCTTTAGTCAGAGGGTGGTGAATCTGTGGAATTCATTGCCACAGAAGGCTGTGGAGGCCAAGTCAATGGATATTTTGCAGCAGAGATGGATAGATTCTTGATTAGTACGGGTGTCAGGGGTTGTGGGGAGAAGGCAGGAGAATGAGGTTGAGGGGGAGAGATAGATCAGCCATGATCGACTGGCGGAGTAGACTTGATCGGCCAAAGGGCCTAATTCTACTCCTCTCACTTATGAATGTGGTGCATGGCCCTACATGACAACAAGGTCAAACTCTCAACTAAATACAGGTTTGACTCAATCACTTCATTGACTAGTATTAGACAGTTTAGAAAATCCTTGGCAATTTGTTATTATTGTGCAAAGTCATTCGATTTTTAAGATTACATTGCACCCATAACAAAGATATCATCTTTGGCATTGTTCACTAAGAGTCAGATATTATATTTACTGTGGTGCCCGTAATAGTAATAAGACTTCCAATTCTTTTTTGATTGTATTGAAAGATACAGCAAGGAAACAGGCTCGTCAGCCCACCGAGTCCACTGTGACCATTGATAAACCCCTGTCCCACTGTACGAGGTAATTCAAGAGTTCTCCCGAGTTTTCCCCTGATTCAAACTCGGAGAATGTCCGTAGCGGGTCCGTATGAGTTCGCGGATGTCTCGTGGCGGCTCGTACGAGTAAAAAGTAACCATTTTTTTCATCACGAGTATTTTCTTTTTACTCGTGGACATTTTTCACAGTGTTGAAAAAACGTCACGAGTTTACCGGATTTCCCGAGTACCTACCGTTACTCGTACGAGCCGCTACGGATTTTCTCCGAGATCTTCGGTATCCTCCCACACTTCAAAGACGTACAGGTTTGTAGGTTCATTGGCTTGGTATTAAAAAAATGTAAAATGTCCCTAATGTGTGTAGGGTAGTGTTAATGTGTGGGGATCGCTGGTTGGTGCATGAACAGGTCTGTTTCCACGCTGTATCTCCAAATTAAACTAAATCTTGGTGCAATGACTTGGCAATCATCCATCACTTGGTTAACACCAAAAGCACAGCTTTCTTTCAATGTCTACATTTAATAAACCACACGTCAGAAATATAGGGTCAAAACTACTGTATAATAATAAGGGAGCACTGTACTACTACGAGTACCTACTTTCAGAAGGCTGGGCTTTCTGGGCTGATGTACATTAAATATTCCATGACTCTCTCTGGTCAATTCTTCCCTTCCCTCCCGCACCACCCCCTCCCCGGGCACTTTCCCTTGCAACCGCAAGAGATGCTACACTTGTCACTTTACCTCCCCCCTCGACTCCATTCAAGGACCCAAGCAGTCGTTCCAGGTGCGACAGAGGTTCACCTGCATCTCCTGCAACCTCATCTATTGCATCCGCTGCTCTAGATGTCAGCTGATCTACATCGGTGAGACCAAGAGTAGGCTTGGCGATCGCATTAACCAACCTGATCTCCCGGTGGCTCAGCACTTCAACTCCCCCTCCCATTCCGAATCCGACCTTTCTGTCCAGGGCCTCCTCCATGGCCAGAGTGAGCACCATCGGAAATTGGAGTAGCACCTCATATTCCGCTTGGGCAGTCTGCACCCTAGTGGCATAAACATTGACCTCCATTTTCCGGTAGCCCTTGCTGTCTCCTCCCCTTCTCAGCTCTCCCTCAGCCCTCTGGCTCCTCCTCTTCCTTTCTCCTTTCTTCTCCCCGCCCCCACCCCACATCAGTCTGAAGAAGGGTTTCGGCCCGAAACGTTGCCTATTTCCTTCGCTCCATAGATGCTGCTGCACCCACTGAGTTTCTCCAGCACTTTTGTCTACCTTCGATATTCCAGCATCTGCGGTTCCTTCTTAAACACCATGACTCCATCTCATGAGCAGAGGACTTTATTTAGTATCTTCGTTTAGTTTAACGAACCAGCGTGGAAACAGGTCCCTCAGCCCACCTAGTCCGCGCCAACCAACGATCACCTGTACACTAGTGACAATCTATCGAAGCCAACTAACCTACAAATCTGCACATCTTCGGAATGTGGGAGTAAATCGGAGCACCCGGGGAAAACCCACGCGGTCACAGGTAGAACATACAAACAGCACACAGACAGCATCAGAGGTCAGGATCGACTATGGGTCTCTGGCGCTGTGAGGCAGCAGCTCTTCCACTGTGCCACCTAAGTCAGTGGATCGTGCATGATTGCTTGGCTGAAAAGGATTTGTTGGACTGAGTGGTCCTGTAGTTTGAACCTACAGCCCCAGTCGCTGTCTCCGGCAGGGTGTCTGGTGCTGTAAGGCAGCAACTCTACCACTTCGCCATCGCGCCCGGGTTGATATTTATGGCTCAAGAAACAATCCAAGACAGTTCATCGGGTCATAATATTATTTTTATTTGTAGCAACATTGCGCTCAAAAAATCTTCGCTGTTTCCCTACGGTGCAAAAATGTCAAACTGTATTTCACTAGTAGTGATGTCCTGAGGTGCAACTATTTTGCATTGGCCTAGTTCTGGGAGACGGATAACTTGGTTTCAGAGACACGATGTTCTTTCCATAACCCATCCTGTAAATGAACATTGACGGTGAACTGGTGACAAAAAGTATGGAAGATAAGCCTCGAAGGACCCAAGCTCCAATCTAGTGACCAAAGGACATCAGGCGGCGCAGCGATAGAGTTGTTGCCTTACAGCAATTGCAGCGCCAGAGACCCGAGTTCAATCCCAACTATGGGTAATGTCTGTGCGGAGTTTGTACGGTCTCCCCGTGACAGTGTGGGTTTTCTCCGAGATCTTCGGTTTCCTCTCACCCTCCAAAGACGTGCAGGTTTGTTGGTTAATTGGCTTGGTATAAATATACAATTGTCAAGTCAAGTTTATTCGTCACATACACATACGAGATGTGCAGTGAAATGAAAAGTGGCAATGCTCGCGGACTTTGTGCAAAAAGACAAACAAACAAACAAACAAACTACAAACTACAAACAGAATGGAACAGAATCACATATTCTTTTACATATTAAATATTGTGGAAGGAAAAGGGGATTAAAAAAAAAAAGCAGTAGAGTGGTACAGTAAAGTTAGTCCCTGGTGGGATAGGAGTTTACAGTCCTAATGGCCAATGGGAAGAAACTCCTTCTCAACCTTGAAGCAGTGTGTCCATAGTGTGTGTAGGGTGCTGCTAATGTGCGGGGATCGCTGGTCGGTGTGGACATGGTGGGCCGAAGGGCCTGTTTCCCCACTGTATCTCTAAACTAAACAGCATTTCTCATTCACACGCTGGATGGGAAAGACCTTCTACAGTGGCGGTCCCACTATTGTTTTTGTGTGCGTTCAACTAAATGACTGAAGTTTTCCCTTCCTCTTAATCATACACTATTCAGAAATGACGACACGAAGTGCCGGAGTAACTCAGCGGGTCAGGCAGCACCTCTGGAGAACACGGAGAGATGACATTTCGGGTCAGGACCCTTCTTCAGTCTATCCATGTTCTCCAGAGATGCTGCCTGACCTGCTGAGTTACTCCAGCTCGTAGTGACAACAGGACACAATGCAACTCAGCGAGAAGGGTCCTGACCCAAAACGTCACCCTTCCGTTTCCTCCCTGCCTTTTTTTTTTGATAAACCAGCATCTGCCTTCAATCTACCATAACAAAATCTTGACAACAGACAACTACAAGGTTAATTCCCAGGTTGGCGGGACTGTCATATGCTGAGAGAATGGAGCAGCTGGGCTTGTACACTCTGGAGTTTAGAAGGATGAGAGGATATCTCATTGAAACATATAAGATTGTTAAGGGTTTAGACACGCTAGAGGCAGGAAACATGTTCCCGATGTTGGGGGAGTCCAGAACCAGGGGCCACAGTTTAAAAATAAGGTGTAAGCCAATTAGAACGGAGACGAGGAAACACTTTTTCTCACAGAGAGTTGTGAGTCTGTGGAATTCTCTGCCTCAGAGGGCGGTGGAGGCAGGTTCTCTGGATGCTTTCAAGAGAGAGCGGAGTCTTAAAAATAGCGGAGTCAGGGGATATGGGGAGAAGGCTGAAACGGGGTACTGATTGGGGATAATCAGCCATGATCACATTCAGCTGGCTCAAAGGGCTGAATGGCCTACTCCTGCACCATCCTCCAACATCGGGAACACGTTTCCTGCACTCCTTTAAGAAATTTAAATGCGTAACCCTTCCCATCCTGATCAGAAACCTTGGATGACAGGAGATTCACTCCGTTGAAGTCCAGATCCAAAGCTTTCAAGAAAGATGACCCAGCACTGTATAAGAAGGCCACATATGATCTCTGTAAGGCTACCAGGGATGCAAAGAGATAATTGCAGAACAAGCTCCAGGCTAAATTTGAGCAGATGCTAGGCGACTGTGACAGGGTGAGTATACCATCACGGGCTACCTCTAGAGTCATAGAGTGATAAAGTGTGGAAACAGGCCCTTCGGCCCAACTTGCTCACACGGGCCAACATGTCCCAGCTACACTAGTCCCACCTGCCCGTGTTTGGTCTATATCCCTCCAAACCTGTACTATCCATGTGCCTGTCTAACTGTTCCTTAAATGTTGGGATAGTCCCAGCCTCAACTACCTCCTCTGGCAGCTGGTTCCATACACCCTCCGCCCTTTGTGTGAAAAAGTTACTCCTCAGATTCCTATTAAATCTTTTCCCCTTCACCTTGAACCTATGTCCTTGACTCCCCTACTCTGGATAAGAGACTCAGTGCATCTAACCAAAATAGATACCCAAAGCTGGTGTAACTCAACGGGACAGGCAGCATCTCTGGAGAGAAGGAATGGGTGACGTTTAGGGTAGAGACCCTTCTTCACACTGGTTCCCCCGTCTGAAGAAGGGTCTTGTCCCAAAACGTCACCCATTCCTTCTCTCCAGAGATGCTGCCTGTCCCGCTGAGTTACTCCAGCTTTTTGTGTCCATCTTTGGTTTAAACCAGCATCCGCAGTTTCGTTTTACGCAGTGCATCTACGCGATCTATTCCTCTCATGATTTTATACACCTCAATAAGATCACCCCTCACTCTCCTGAGCTCCAAGGAATAGGGACCCAGCCTACTCAACCTCTCCCTGTAGCTCAGACCCTCTAGCCTTGGCAACATCCTTGTACGTCTGCATGTTCTGCCTGTGACCGAGTACATTTCCTCCTGGTTTGCCCCTCACGTCCCAAAGACGTGTGGGCTTGTAGGTTAATTGGACTCTGTAAATTGCCCCCAGTGTGCAAGGAGTGGGACAACATAGAACTGGTGTGAACGGGTTGGCTTGGGCTGAAGGGCCTGTTCCCATGCTGTGCCTATAATCGCAATCACAAAGACGATAACATTGAACAAAAGGCCTTAGTGAATGTTCCGGGTACTAATAGAGGACTGGCCAAATTAAGACGAATGCCAAGGAGCAAAATAATCTGATTAAGAGATCAAACTAGATCCGAAGGCACCAGTCACATACTGACAGAACTGCATTTTAACATGGAACTGGAGTCAGCTAGTCACACCGTGACAACACTAGCCTATGACAGGGTCGATCGGTCAGACAGACAGCAACAAGACTTCACTGTCACAGAGTCAGTCAGTCATACAGTGACTGTATATTACACGATCACAAGACAAGTCAGCCCACAGTGACATCTTTTGGCTAGATATAAACATAGAAAACAGGTGCAGGAGGAGGCCATTTGGCCCTTCTAGCCAGCACCGCCATTCATTGCAATCATGGCTGATCATCCCCAATCAATAAGCCTGTCTTCTCCCCATATCCCTTGATTCCACTAGCCCCTAGAGCTATGCCCCTGTCCCACTTCGGAAACCTGAACGGAAACCTCTGGAGACTTTGCGCCCCACCCAAGGTTTACGTGCAGTTCCCGGAGGTTGCAGGTGGTTGCCGGAGGTTGCAGGTAGTGGCAGCAGGTAGGGAGACTGACAAAAACCTCCGGGAACCGCACGGAAACCTTGGGTGGGGCGCAAAGTCTCCAGAGGTTTCCGTTCAGGTTTCCTAAGTGGGCAGGGGCATAACTCTCTCTTAAATCCATCCAGTGACTTGGCCTCCACTGCCCTCTGTGGCAGGGAATTCCACAAATTCACAACTCTCTGGGTTACTGATGACATTACTGTAGGCTCAATTCGATTCAAAGCAATTGAATTTCCACCATTCAGCAACTTGGCAGTAACTACCTGTATGAGGCCATGAAAAAAAAGGGTGGCACAGTGGCACAGCGGTAGATTTGCTGCCATACAGCGCCAGAGACCCGGGTTCCATCCAGACTATGGGTGCCATCTGCACAGAGGTTGCACGTTCTCCATATGACCACGTGGGTTTTCTCCGGGTGCTCCGGTTTCCTCCCACATTCCTAAGACGTACAGGTTGCAGGTTAATTGGCTTCTGTAAACTGTCCCGATTGTGTAGGATAGAATGAGTGTACGGGGTGATTGTTGGTCGGCATGGACTCGGTGGGGTTGAAGGGCCTAGTGTTTCCACGCTGTATTGCTAAACTGAGCTAATAGAGGTGAAAGGCAAATGGTTACAATCCTGCGATCCAAAATGAAGGATGCTCCATGATCAGACGTCAGTGAACAGAGAGTTCTGCTGGCATGCACAAATCAAATCCTTTTTTAAAAAGGAGTATTACTACCAGAGGCCACTTGTTAGCCAGACAGGTGGCGCTGTGGCACAGGGACACTTGCATCAAAAAGTCCATGAGTTTAATCTGTGTCAAATTAGTTTATTTCAGTTTTGGCAGGAATCCAGGTATTACAGCTGGCCTCAGCATTGGTGGAATTGGAACCAAATAGAACATAATATGGATCAGTGACGTTTCGGCCCGAGACCCTTCTTCAGGCCGTCTCGACCCGAAACGTCACCTATCCATGTTCTCCAGAGATGCTGCCTGACCAATAACCTGTCCCTCAACACCAGCAAAACCAAGGAACTGATTGAGGACTTTGGAAGGAGTAGGATGGGGACCCACAGTCCCGTTTATATCAACGGGTCGATGGTTGAAAGGGTCAAGAGCTTCCAATTCCTGGGCGTGCACATATCTGAAGATCTTTCCTGGTCCGAGAACACTGATGCAATTATTAAGAAAGCACATCAGCGCCTCTACTTCCTGAGAAGATTACGGAGAGTCGGTTTGTCAAGGAGGACTCTCTCTAACTTCTACAGGTGCACAGTAGAGTGCATGCTGACCTGTTGCATCGTGGCTTGGTTCGGCAACTTGAGCGCCCTGGAGAGGAAGAGACTACAAAAAGTAGTAAACACTGCCCAGTCCATCATCGACTCTGACCTCCCGTCTATCGAGGGGATCTATTGCAGTCGCTGCCTCAAAAAGGCTGGCAGTATCATCAAAGACCCACACCATCCTGGCCACACACTCATCTACCTGCTACCTTCAGATAGAAGGTACATGAGCCTGAAGACTGCAACGACCAGGTTCAGGAATAGCTACTTCCCCACAGCCATCAGGCTATTAAACTTGGCTCGGACAAAACTCTGAACATTAATAGCCCATTATCTGTTATTTGCACTTTATCAGTTTATTTATTCATGTGTGTATTTACGTATATAATGGTATATGGACACACTGATCTGTTTTGTAGTCAATGCCTACTGTGTTCTGTTGTGCTGAAGCAAAGCAAGAATTTCATTGTCCTGTCAGGGAAACATGACAATAAACTCTCTTGATTTGACTTGACTCGCAGTTACTCCAGCACTTTATACCCATGTGTATTAACCAGCATCTGCAGTCCCTTGTTTCCATAGCACAAAAAAATACGTCTGCAGGCATTCAGTGTAGGTACACTGTGATAGACCTTATTTTCAAATGGCTCTAACGCCTCACAGGTAGGAGATCTTTATTTGACTGAGGCTTCAGAACCCACTGCTGCCAGCAACCTCCAGAGAGCACAGGAGAAAATGGATGAAAGAAAAATGAGATAAATAGCTGAACAAAACCCGTGGCAAATAATGACGGGAAAAGGCATTGAAACAACCGCACTGTAAAAGTGGTGAACACTGCCCAGCCCATCACGGGCTCTGACCTCAAAGGGATTTACAGGAGTCGCTGCCCCACAAAGGCAGCCAGCATCATCAGAGACCCACACCACCCTGGCCACACACCATTTCACCCCTGCCATCGGGAGCCTGAAAACCGTAACATCCACATTCAGGAACAGCTTCTCCCCGACAGCCTTTAGGTTATGAAACACTACAACCTCCAACTACGATCTAAACTACATAGGCATAGATCTGAAGGGTCTCGACCCGAGACATCACCCATTGCTTCTCTCCAGAGATGCTGCCTGTGTTACTCCATCGTTTTATGTCTTTCTTAGACATGTATCTATGTGTAAATATGTATATGTACACACACTGAAGTTTTTTGTTTCTCGTTTATTATATTGTTTACAGTGTACTATGTTTACCTATTCATTTGTATTGCTGCAAGAATTTCATTGTTCTATCTGGGACATATGACAATAAAACACTCTTGACGACCATGCTTCAATCAACGGATATGGGGAGAAGGCAGGCACGGGTTATTGATAGGGGACGATCAGCCATGATCACAATGAATGGCGGTGCTGGCTCGAAGGGCCGAATGGCCTCCTCCTGCACCTATTTTCTATGTTTCTATGCTCATCTGCTCCGTTAGTTTGGATTTCAACTCATCCATTAGCAAGGCCTTCTATTCTTTTCTATCTCACTTGGTCTACCTAAATGCCATTAAGTGTTTAATTGACTACAACTACTGCCAAACGGACTGGTAAATGGACCTCGGGTGCCCTCTGTTTGTACGTTCTCCCTGGGACCGTGTGGGTTTCCTCTGGGTGCTCCGGTTTCCTCCCACATCCCAGACGGGTAGGGTTTGTAGGTTGATTGGCTTCTGTAAATTGCTCCTATTGTGGAGGGAGTCGGAATGTGGGGTGACATTATACTAGTGTGAATGGGTGATCGATGGCTGGCGTGGACTCACTGGGCCAAAGGGCCTGTTTCAATGCTGTATTTCGAAACGAAACTGAACTAACCACACAGGGATAAAGAACCTATCTCTTGAATTCTTTATTTGATTAATGAGTGACTATTTTATATTTATGGCTTCATGGCCTCACCATCTGGAAACATCTGTCTGACCTAGAGATATCCACAATTTAATCTCACCGCTTAAAAATAGCTACTTTCACTGTAGTTTTAAACGCAAGTCTACTGCTGTGTTCATCAAATCTGAATAGACTAGCCTGTCGGCTTCTTTAACTTGGCAATATGTGAGTAAATACATCCAGAGTTTATTGCATCTGCTTCCTACACTCAACATGATGCCCATGAGGTTTATGCCATACATAGGATGTAGGTTTAAGGTGAGATAGGCAAGATTTAATAGGAACCTGGGGGGAAGTCTTCAATCTGAAGAAGGGTCTCGACCCAAAACGTTGCCTATATCCTTCGCTCCATAGATGCTGCCTCACCCGCTGAGTTTCTCCAGCATTTTTGTCTACCTTCGATTTTCCAGCATCTGCAGTTCCTTCTTAAACAACCTACAAAGCTGTACGTGTTTGGAGTGTAGGAGGAAACCTGAGCACCCAAGCAGTCACAGAACGTAGAAACTCTGTAGAGAGACAGCACCCATGGTCAGGAACGAACCCAGGTCTATGGCGCAGTAAGACAGCAACTCTACCGCTGTCTCATACTTTAGCAGCATTTAAAGGACACTTTGAAATGAATAGAAAAGGTTTGGATGGATATGGGCTGAATGCAGGCAAATAGACAATAGACAATAGGTACAGGAGTAGGCCATTCCGCCCTTCGAGCCAGCACCACCATTCAATGTGATCATGGCTGATCATCCCCAATCAGAACCCCGTTCCTGCCTTCTCCCCATATCCCCTGACTGCTATTTTTAAGAGCCCTATCTAGCTCTCTCTTGAAAGTATCCAGAGAACCGGCCTCCATCGCCCTCTGAGGCAGAAAATTCCACAGACTCAAAACTCTCTGTGTGAGAAAAAGTGTTTCCTCGTCTCTGTTCTAAATGGCTTACCCCTTATTCTTAAACTGTGGCCCCCGGTTCTGGACTCCCCCAACATCGGGAACATGTTTCCTGCCTCTAGCGTGTTCAAACCCTTATATGTTTCAATAAGATACCCTCTCCCCGTGGCCTGCGTGGGTTTTCTCCGGGTGCTCCGGTTGCCTCCCACATCCCAAAGAAGGGCAGGTTTGAATGGGTTCTTCAACTTGACACTAGTGTGTGGGATCGAACTAGTGTGCGGGGATCGCTGGCTAGCGCAGATTCGGTGGGTCCAAGGTTCTGCTTCCACGCTGTGTCTCTAAACTAAACTAAGACTGGTAATCAATGTCCATGCCTAACAGCCCCTGAAAAGAAGAGTCAACCACATTGATTAGCACGCAACAAAAAATTTCCACTGTACCTGTACGTGACAATAAACTAAACTGAACTGGTATCATGTATTGGCTAACCAAGAAAAAACATACTTTTCATTCCCTGTTTGATATTGGCGAATGTAATATAACTTCATGGCCTTCATCACGGATATTAACCCTTTCATCCAGACCTTGCCGTTTGCCACAATCTGGCCTGTTAAGGATGTGAATCATGACTGTGTTTCCCAATGGAGATTGATAATGAGACTACAGAAAGTAGTAAACACTGCCCAGTCCATCATCGGCTCTGACCTCCCTTCCATCGAGGGGATCTATCGCAGTCGCTGCCTCAAAAAGGCTGGCAGTATCATCAAGGACCCACACCATCCTGGCCACACACTCATTACACTGCTGCCTTCAGGTAGAAGGTACAGGAGCCTTCTCTCCAGAGATGCTGCCTCACCCGCTGAGTTACTCCAGCGTTTTGCGTCTATCTTCCCACACACTATCTATCTCCCTGCTGCCTTTACGTAGAAGGTACAGGAGCCTGAAGACTGCAACGTCCAGGTTCAGGAATAGCTACTTCCCCACAGCCATCAGGCTATTAAACTCAACTCAAACAAAACTCTGAACATTAATAGACCATTATCTGTTTATTTGCACTTTATCAGTTTATTTATTCATGTGTGTATATTTTTATTTAATGGTATATGGATACACTGATCTGTTCTGTAGTCATGCCTACTATGTCTGTTGTGCTGAAGCAAAGCAAGAATTTCATTGTCCTATCAGGGACACATGACAATAAACTCTCTTGAATCTTGAATCTTGAATCTAATGAATTCCTTCTTATCTTCTGTTTAGGAAGAAATGCCAAGGGCCAAAGTGCAGAACATCTTCAAAGGTTCGGTGAGTGTGGTAGGAGAAATGGGAAGGCAATGGGAGGAGGAGAGGTCTGTTTCTGCGGTACTTCTCCACCCCCTGCCACACACCAGCTCCTGGGTCATAGGGCCATGGGGGTCGTACAGCAGAGAAACAGGCCCGTTGATACCTGGACAGGTACACGGATAGGAGAGATATGGGCCAAACACAGGCAAATGGGACGAGCTTAGATGGGACATCTTGGTCGACATGGACTTTGGGCCTAAGGGCTGACTAGGAACACTGACAGACAGAAGGCCTTGTAAGAATGCACTAAAGCCAAAGATGGTGCACTAGGTGCCCACTTCAAAATGCAACGGTCAAGAAGAAAACGTTCTTATTTTACGCAAAGGTCCGCTTTCTGTATTCCCTGGACTATGACGATCACCGTCATCATCTTGGTTGACCGCCTTATAACCTTCTTCCCTGCTCATAAGTTCATAAGACATAGGAGCAGAATTAGGTCACTCGACCCATCGAGTCTATTCTTTCCTTTCCCTCTCAACCCTATTCTCCTGTCTTCTCCCCGTAACCTTTGATGCCCGTCCTAATCAAGAATCTGCCAATCTCAGCCTTAAAAATACCTATTGACTTGGCCTGCACAGCTGTTTGTGGCAATTAATTCCACAGATTCACCACCCTCTGGCTAAAGATATTCCTCCGAATCTCCTTTCTAAAGGTTTATTCTGAGGCTATAATGGCCTCTGGTCTTTGAGTCTCTCACTCGTGGAAACATCCTCTCCACATTCATTCTATCCAGGCCTTTCACTATTCGGTAAGTTTCAATGAGGTCTCCCCTCATCCTTGCAAACTCCAGAGAGTTTAGTGTTTATATTTCAGACTTGCTGGTCAGCAGATGCTTGAGTTTAGTGAAGTTTGATTTTTGAAGGGCGCTGTAGCTGTAGCTGGTAGACAAATCCTAAATTGCAACGTGAAGATCAATTAGCATCAGTATGAGATATAACATCAACGCAAGACAAAAGTAAAAGGAACATTATTTAAACTTAATGTAAAAATGTTCGGTAATTCGATATTGCTTATCACAATGTCACGCTCTCCAAAAGTGTGATACAGTCAATGCATTGTAAGAGTCATTTGTTTCCAGTCAAGCCTTCAGTTAAACTGAAGCCAAACACCTCAAACTTAGAAAGCTTATGGTGATGGACTTCAACCTACGGGGAAAAACGCACGGTACTGGAAGAACTCGGCAGCTCAGGCAGCATCTGGTGAGGGCAATGTTTCATAACAAGAGGATTTCAGTATAGGAGCAAAGAGGTTCTTCTGCAGTTGTATAGGGCTCTGGTAAGACCACATCTGGAGTATTGCGTACAGTTTTGGTCTCCTAATTTGAGGAAGGACATCCTTGTGATTGAGGCAATGCAGCGTAGGTTCACGAGATTGATCCCTGGGATGGTGGGACTGTCATATGAGGAAAGATTGAAAAGACTAGGCTTGTATTCACTGGAGTTTAGAAGGATGAGGGGAGATCTTATCGAAACATATTAAATTTCTTTAAATTTATTTATTTATATAGCACATTTTTAGTCAACTTGCATTGACCCCAAAGTGCTTCACATAATTACATTCACACACACAGGCAAAGGTGGGTGAAGTGTCTTGCCCAAGGACACACACAGGCAAAGGTGGGTGAAGTGTCTTGCCCAAGGACACAACGACAGTATGCACTCCAAGCGGGATTCGAACCAGCTACCTTCCGGTTGCCAGCCGAACACTTAGCCCATTGTGCCATCTGTCGTCACAATATAAAAGGATTGGACAAGCTAAATGCAGGAAAAATGGGTGAGTCCAGAACCAGGGGCCACAGTCTTAGAATAAAGGGGGCCATTTAAGACTGAGGCGAGAAAAAGCTTTTTCACCCAGAGAGTTGTGAATTTATGGAATTCCCTGCCACAGAGGGCAATGGAGGCCAAATCACTGGATGAATTTAAGAGAGTTAGATAGAGCTCTAGGGGCTAGTGGAATCAAGGGATATGGAGAGAAGGCAGGCACGGGTTATTGATTGGGGACGATCAGCCATGATCGCAATGAATGGCGGTGCTGGCTCGAAGGGCTGAATGGCCTCTTCCTGCACCTATTTTCTATGTTTCAGGTCAGCACCCTTCTTCAGACACTGATTCATCAGACTCGGAGAAGAAGGGTACCGACCCGGAACGTCACCTGTCCATTTCCCTCCCCAGATGCTGCCTGATCCATTGAGTTCCTCCAGCACTTTGAGGGTTTTTTTAATTCAAGATTCCGCCATCTGTAGTCTCTTGTGTCCCCATCAACATTTGAGGGAAGGAATCAATCTTAGGAACGCCTTGGTTTGTGCAGTCTATGCCAAAGATGAAAGAGATTCCGTTTCCAGTGATGGAGGTTTAGTTTTAGTTTAGAGATACAGTATGGAAACAAGCCTTTCAGCCGACTGAGTCTATGCCAACCATAGATACATTCATTCTATGTTATCCCAGTTTTGCATCCTGAAGAAGGGTCTCGACCCGAAACGTCACCCATTCTTTCCCTCCATATTTGCTGCCTGAGTTACTCCAGCATTTTGTATCTATCTTTGCATCGCACACTTTAGAGGAAATTTACAGGAGCCAATTAACCTACAAGCCTGCATGTTTTTGGAGTGTGGAAGGAAGCCAGAACACCCGGAGGAAACCCACGGGGAGAACGTACAGACTCTGCACAGACGCACCCAAGGTCCAGAGTGAACCCGGGTCTCTGACGCCGTGAGGCAGCAGCTCCAACGCTGCGCCACTGTGCCACCCACCCGCTGGTTGCATGGGTTCTACATGGGATGATTTATTCTAAAGTGCTGAAAAACATGTTCCCAGCGAGCAGGATGTTTAGCCCTCTCTACATACAGCTCCAGCGCTTCATCATTTTCAGTCTGCCCATTTTGAGATTAGTTGCTAACGTGGCTTAGAACTGCAGGATGCTGCAGTCCCCACCTCTTATGTCTACTGGACGGGGTAGGTTTACAGACACACAAGAACACAATATAAAGGCACAGTAATAGGCTTCTTCTTCTTGCGAATGAAACATAAACCAAAGGAATAGTTAGATCTCAAGCCGGGTGTTGAGCAGCCAGGTTGTTGTCTGTTGACGTCAATGTCTGCCAGGCCCTGACACAGCTCCATTTGGTGGGTGGTAGAGCGGGCACCCTGAGATGACATGTAATAGGCCATTTAGACTCTTAGCCTGCTATGCCATTTGTGGAATGGATAGATTTCTCAGTTTAATCCTGAATAACTGACTCTTTATTCTGAGACTGTAATTCCTAATTTCAGACATCCCAGCCACAGAAACCAAAATCCTTCCAACTACCCCCATCAAGCCCTGTCTGAATTTTGCTTGATACAATGAGAACACTTTTGATCCTTCTAAATGAGAATGAGACAATGAGAATACCTTGATGCAATGAGAACATTTTTCATCCTTCTAAATTCTCCTCACAGGACAATCCTTCCCAGAAATCAGTCTGCCGAATCTTCATTGCACTACCTCTTCTTCAAGTTTACCCTTCCCTCGAGAGGGAGACCAGAATATGCTGCCGGGAATGGTGGTACAATACAATACGATGAACTTTATTTTTCCGTTAGGAACTTTGGTTTCTGCAGCCATACAACAAGAAGAAACTATTTTACAAGACACACAACCAACTCAATTCACACAGACATCCATCATAGTGAATCTCCTCCTCACTGTGATGGAAGGCAAAGGTAAAAGCAGATACATTAGTGGCATTTAGAAGACTTTTGGATAGGCACATGGATATGCAGGGAATTGAGGGACATGGGCTATGTGCAGGTAGATAAGTGATGATCTTGGCAACATCGATGGCGCGAAGGAATGGGTGACGTTTCGGGTCGAGACCCTTCTGAAGACCCTTCTGCAGTTCCTTCTTGGCAACATGTTCGGCACAAAAATGGTACACAGAAGGGCCCGTTCTCGTGCTAAACTGTTCTATATTCTATCGATGTTTCCTGCTCGAAAGCAGAATTGACTTCACACTACATTCCAGTTGCAGTCTCAATATATAATTACGATATATAAGTTACAAAGAAGAAATACAAATAAGAACGGCTATTACGTGGTTCAACAAAATCATGGCTGACTTAACACTGCAAAAACTTTCACCCAATCTTTATCAATACTTTTAGTTTAACAAAAATCTATTAATCCCGTATTAAAATCTAACAATATCTGTCCATTCCCTCCACACGTTACCTTACTGGCTGAGTTCCTCCAGCACTTTGTGTTTTGCTCAAGATTCCAACGTCTGCAGTTCTTTGAGTCTCCATCAACTACCACTTGTGGGATTTTGCAAACCTCCACCAACCACTGTAAGAAGGATCTCGACCCGAAACGTCACCTATTCCTTCGCTCCATAGATGCTGCCTCACCCGATGAGTTTCTCCAGCATTTTTGTCTCCCATTTTTGTAAAGGTGTCTCCAAATTCCATCCCAATCAGCAGAAACATCTTCGATTTCACTAATCAGTGCCCATTAATGTGTGAAATATTTATGAATTTATATTCATAGTCTTCTAACTTCCAGGATTTTATTTTTATGGGACATGCACACAGCCTCTAATCTAGTTCACAATTTTCTCAATAGGGATTCAGGTTCGGAAACTTTGGAAATGTTAGTTAGTGACATTGCTGCTTTCTCTCTACAGTTCCCAGTGAGTTTAATTAGAAAGTATAGATAGGGTAGGCAGTCAGAATCTTTTCCCCAGTATGGAAAAGTCAAATACCAGGAGGACATAGGTTTCATTAACATTCTTTAAACTTTGCCCCTCTCAACTTAGAGATTTATTTTTATTTTACAGAGGATGAAAGATGCCTGGGATGCGCTGCCAAGGGTGGTGGTTAAAGCAGATACATTAGTGGCATTTACTTTTGGATATGCAGTGAATGAAGGGAAGTGTCTATCTTGGCTTACGAGCAGGTAGATGTGATGGTCTTGGTATCATGTTCAGCACAGAAATGGTGGACAGAAGGGCCTGTTCTTGTGCTGTACTGTTCTATATTCTATCGGTGTGTGCTGGTCAAAGGCATAATTAACTTCACCTTCTGTGCTAATTGATGTGGAGAATGGTTATTTTGGAAGGAGGAATCAGGAGAAAGATCAATTCTGTCAACTGTGCAATGTCCCCCACCAGCCCTACAAAAATATTCCTACAAACTAACACCGCAGGTTCGGAGATGGATGGGACAATGAAGAAGTTAGACAAAAATGCTGGAGAAACTCAGCGGGTGAGGCAGCATCTATGGAGCGAAGGAAATAGGGAACGTTTCCGGTCAAAACCTTTCTTCAGTAAGAAGTTAAACTGTTTGGAGAGGGATTGGCTATGTACATTAGTGGGAAATCAAGGATCAACAGCTCGAAGTGGTACATACTCTGTGAAGGGTGTTCATCTCTCCCTCACTTTTCTACTCCACTTTAAATCATTTCCTCATTAAAGCCCTTTTGGGTATCTATTTGCCTTTGAAGCCAGAATTCAACATCCAGTTCAGAACATAGCAGGCAATAATCTTTAATCAAACAAGACATGAGATGTCTTAATGCAGGATAAACACAAAAAGCTGGAGTAACTCAGCGGGCCAGGCAGCATCTCTGGAGAGAAGGAATGGATGTCCTTTCAGATCGAGACCCTTCCAATCTGAGGAAGGGTCTCGTCCCGAAACGTCGCCCATTCCTTCTCTCCAGAGATGTTGCCTGTCCCGCTGAGTTACTCTACCTTTTTGGATCGATCTTCGGTTTAAACCAGCGTCTGCAGTTCCTTCCCGCACATGTCTTAATCCATTTTCAATTACATTCAGGACAGAACATTTCCACAGCATTACTCAGTGAGGATGCTACAGGCTACCAAGAGAGTTATCACACAGTGAAGGATGCACCTGAGTTTTGGACTGTGACACATTGCAAAACATCTACTGTCCATGTAACACTGCTGAGTGAGTTTTGACGTCTATACAGAAAAACGTTGTGTTTCCCAGACAGTAACATCCCTTTTACCAACCAGGGTAAATGCACAACAAACTATACAGCAAAATAAAAGTAAAATCCATTTAAAATCTGGCATTTGCACAGAAGATGAATAATTCAAGAAATATTTAAACACAGGTTCAGTTCTTACAAGTGCAATACAGATAAGCATATTCTTCAATATTTTGACCGGTCTACATAATACCTTGCATACCTTCAAGTAAAGTACTGACAAGAGGCACATGGCAAACATTAAAAACCTTCAGAGAAAAAAAATTAAAAAATCATAAATTTAGTCCCCCAAAGTTGACAAGACAGAAGCATAAATAACAAGAGGATGGGAGCCCGATCTGATTACCCTGTTGACTGTGGATTGATGCCAAGTGTTGGTTTGTGTTCTGCTGGGAGGGGGGGGGGGGGGGGGGGGGGGGGTTGAGGTGGATGGGAGGGAATGGTGGAGAGGGGAGGGGAGGGGATGCTGCCTATTTCCCCCCAAGTTGGATCTTAATAATTGAGGGAATGGGTAGAAAACAACTGATTCCCAGGACATAGAGCCTTAGATTGCTGTAGACTGCAATACCCTTCCCTCTTTGGCCAGAGACACACAGTAAAGCCCTGCTGCAATGCTCCCACTGTGATTAATATATTCTTAATCCATTATAGGCAAAATTCAATTGCTCCAAATTCTCGCTAGTCCTATTCATTTTTTCACAGGTGGGTTTAATATTACCTTACATGTGAATTTCAGGCCTTATTTCCTCCAAGGGTCGCTTTTAGGGGGTTTTTTCCTCTTGCAAACACACAGCTGAACAATGGAGAAGCCACCATCTTACCACAATGCACTGTCCGCTCGCCCGCCCAGCGCGCAGGCGCGGGCGCCGCACGGCATGCCGGACGTTGTAGTCGCCGGTCCCCGGCGCTGGCCGTGGGGCCGCCGGAACACGGACTACAACTCCCAGGGTGCGCGGCGCGCCGGCCGACCGGCTCCGGCCGGGAGGGGGGAGCCGAGCGGAAGCGGGGAAGGACGAGGGGAGGGCGGAGGAGGACGGAGGCGCCCGAGTGTTTCCGGAGATTGCCGAGGAGGAGACGAGGGGCGGCTGGACCGCCGAATGGTGGCGGAGACCCACGAAGCCAGTGGCATGGTTTCTTAAAGGGACAGCAGTTCAAGTCAAGAGTATTTTATTGCCATTTGTCCCACATAGAACAACGAAAAGTTTACAGAATGTGTAAACATAGTGCACTGTAAAGTAGGGAGCTTTCACATTTTTCAACCTGAAATTGTGCAATCCGGTGCATACTGTAGCGAGTCTTTTAACTTACACTTGAATGCAACATTTATGCTTTAATTTGGATTAGGTATGAATAAGGTTTGGCTAAATTACATTCCTAATCACATTCCACAGTAGAGCCAGGCTTCGATCAACAGGTGCAGCACATGAATTACTATAATTCATGTATGGAAATCAGATTATAATTTATGCTGTTATGCATGTATAGAGAGAAAAAAAACTGAGAAACAAGGCAAGAGTCGGACTTCCATCACTGTTCTGCACAAATAAATCATGAAGCCAGTGGCATGGTTTCTTAAAGGGACAGCAGTTCAAGAGTCAAGAGTGTTTTATTGCCATTTGTCCCAGTCCCTGATAGCACAACAAAATTTTTACAGAATGTGTAAACTGTAAAGTTGGGAGCTTTCACATTTTTCAGCTTGAAATTGTGCAATCTGGTGCATACTGTAGCAAGTCTTTTAATTTACACTTGAATGCAACATTTATGCTTTAAATTGGATTAGGTATGAATAAGGTAAGGCTAACTTACATTCCTAATTACATTCCACAGTAGAGCCAGGCTCCGATCAACAGATGCAGCACATGAATGATTATAGTCATGTATGGAAATCAGATTATAATTCATGCTGTTATGCATGTATAGAGAGAAAAAAAACAGAGAAACAAGGCAAGCCGGACTTCCATCACTGTTCTGCACAAATAAATCAATCAACCTTACCCTTTGACTATATAAACAAGAAGAAAATAATGCCACATATTCAATCGTATATGGTTCAATGAAATTAAGATATATATGTAAAACATATATGTAAAACATATATATGGAAACAGGCCCTTCAGCCCACCAAGTCCACACTGACCAGCAATCTATCATACACCAGTTCCATCCTACAAGCCAGGGACAATTTACAGAAGCCAATTAACCAACAAACCTGCACTTCTTTTGGATGTGGGAGAAACCGGAATATCCAGAGAAAACCCATGTGGTAGTAAGGTAGCAACTCTACCGCTGCGCCACCGTGCCACCCCATTAAATTATTTTTTCTGTAATATATTTATTATGGTGTCACGTCAATAAAGATGAACACATGATTAACACTCTTTGTTAAGCAAAACAGGTCCTATTCTCATAATATTATTCACCTCAACTAAATTTTTTCTTCACCTCCGTTGCTGCAGAGAATGCAATCCCAGTTATCAAAACTTTCTTCAAAGTGAAAAAAAAAATTCCAGCCCTGCCAACATCTTCATTAATCGCCCCTGGATCCTCTCCAGAGCAATTGCACCCTTTCTACAATGTGTCATGTCTTACAACAAGGAAACAGGCCCTTCATCCCAACTTGTTCAAGATGCCCCATCTAAACTAGTTCCATTTATCCGCATTTGGCCCATATCCCTTTAAACCTTGTGTGTGCCAATGTGAGTGTGTGTCAGTGAAGTGGCGACAACATTTGGAGTGGGCGGAGACTTGCCGATGTCCGGGGAGCAGTTTACCTCCCTGGACATTCTCCCCCGGAGAATTTTGTGAAATGCGTGATGTGGAGCAGCTGACACCTAGAGCAGCGGATGCAATAGATGAGATTGGAGGAGGTGCAGGTGAACCTCTGCCTCACCTGGAAAGACTGCTTGGGACCTTGGATGGAGGGAAAGCGACAAGTGTAGCATTTCCTGCGGTGGCAAGGGAAAGTACCAGGGGAGGGGGTTGTTTGGGTGGGAAGCGACAAGTGTAGCATTTCCTGCGGTGGCAAGGGAAAGTACCAGGGGAGGGGGTTGTTTGGGTGGGAAGGGACGAATGTTAGGTTGCATCACAGTTTGCTTTGGGAACAGCTCTACCCAAGACTGCGGAGAGTGTGGATGAAGCCTGGTGCATCACAGTAGGGTCTCAATCCCAAACGTCACCTGTCCATGTTCTCAAGCAGTGCTGCATGACCTGCTGAGTTACTTCAGCACTTCATATCCTTTTGTATATTAACCAACATCTGCAGTTCCTTATTTCCACACAGACCAGACTCCCTGCCAACAGGTCATAAGTGATAGTAGTAGAATTTGACCATTCAGCCCATCAAGTCTACTCCGCCATTCAATCATGGCTGATCTATCTCTCCCTCCTAACCCCATTCTCCTGCCTTCTCCCCACAACCTCTGACACCCGTACTAATCAAGAATCTACCTATCTCTGCCTTAAAATATCCGAAGATAGACACAAAAAGTTGGAGTAACTCAGCGGGACAGGCAGCATCGCTGGAGAGCAGGAATGGGTGATGTTTCGGGTCGAGACCCTTTTTCAGACTATCCACTGACTTGGCCTCCACAGCTTTCTTTGGCAATGAATTCCACAGATTCACCACCCTCTGACTAAAGAAATTCCTCCTCATTCTTCCTAAAATAATGTCCTTTAATTCTGAGGCTGTGACCTCTAGTCCTGGACTCTCCCACTAGTGGAAACATCCTCGCCACATCCACCCGATCCAAGCCTTTTTCCATCTGTACTTCAGGCTGCATCGGAAACACAGCCAACTAAGTTACTCCAGTATTTTGTGTCTATAATCAAAGACTTGTCCATCCTCAGTCATTCCTTCATCTGCCTGTTTCCATCAGGCAGAAGATACAGAAGCTTGAGACTGTAGAAACATAGACAATAGGTGCAGGAGTAGGCCATTTGGTCCTTCGAGCCAGCACCACCATTCAATGTGATCATGGGTGATCATCTAAAATCAGTACCCCGTTCCAGCTTTCCCCCCATATCCCTTGATTCCGTTAACCCCAAGAGTTAAATCTAACTCTTTCTTGAAAACATCCAGTGAATTGGCCTCCACTGCCTTCTGTGGCAGAGAATTCCACAGATTCACAACTCTCTGGGTGAAAAGGTTTTTCCTCATCTCAGTCCTAAATGGCCCACCGCTTATTCTTAAACTGTATGACCCCTGGTTCTAGACTCCCCCGACATCGGGAATATTTCTCCTGCATCTAGCCTGTCCAATCCCTTTTAAGAATGTTACATGTTTCTATAAGATATCCTCTCATCCTTCATTCCACCATACAACACCAGAGTCAAAAACAGCATCACCCCCTCTGTTATCAGGCTTCTGAATGGTCCTTCTATAGGAGAGAGAGCTAGATAGGGCTCTTAGAGATAGCGGAGTCAGGGGATGTGGGGAGAAGGCAGGAACGGGGGACTGATTGGGGATGATCAGCCACGATCACATTGAATGGCGGTGCTGGCTCGAAGGGCCGAATGGCCTACTCCTGCACCTGTTGTGTATTGTCTATTGCCGGGGTACTGTCCGATTCACCTCTGCCACATTGGAGACATTGGACATTGTCTCTGGAACTGGTGCGCTACAATGCTGAGAACTATATTCTACACTCTGTATCTTTGCTTTGCTCTGCATATCGTACTTGAGCTTGGCTTAGTTTAATGATGCAGTATTGGAATAGGCCCTCCTGCTCACCATCGATCACCCATTCACATTCATACTCTGTTTCTCTTCAACTTCCTACCCATTTACAATGGCCAATTCACCTACAAGCCCACATGCCCTTGGGGTGCGGGAGGAAACCGGAGCACCCAGAGGAAATCCATGCCGTCACAGGGAAAACCTGCAAACTCCACAAAGACAGCACTCAAAATCAGGACTGAACTCAGGTCCCTGGCGCTGTGGGGCTGCAGTTCTACCAACTGCGCCACTGTGCTGCCTAGCTTGATTGTATTTATAGATAGTGCTATCTGATTTGATGGGTAATATGCAAAACAAATCTTTTTGCAGTATCGTATTAAAACACGTGACAATAATAAGCCTAAAGCTAAACAAGTTAGGCCCAAAATGCTGGAGTAACTCAGCGGGTAGGGTTGCCGACTGTCCCGTATTAGCCGGGACGTCCCGTACATTGGTTTGTCCCGTATGGAACCGTCCTTGTCCCGTATTTGAGTGCTACTAGTCGGGTCGAGGGGACTGTCGGGTCGGAGCGCCGCATCCGGCCCCGCCTCACCCATCCCGACGTAGTGCAGCCCATGGAGTGCAGCAGCAGTGCCTCGCCCCTGGCCCCGTCGGTCGGCAGCCCGGCCAGCTGTCCGACCTTCCGACCTTCGCTTACAGCCGACACCACCGCCACCCCTCCTTCTCATGGCCGATCATCGGTTCACGAGTTGGATGGGGCGCCGGACTTTGCACGCGGCCCGGGCCAAAACTCCTCAGCTGGCCCGCTGGCTGGGCTTGGTGTGCAGTCCAGCACCCGGGCCAACTCATCATTCACCCAGCCACGGCCGAGTCGGTCAACGAATTGCCGTGGGGAATTTGTCCCTTACTTTGACCTTTTGTCCCTTACTTGGGAGTGAGAAAGTTGGCCACCTTAGCAGCGGGTCAGGCAGCATCTCTGGAGAGAAGGATGCACTCAGTCTGAAGAAGGGTCTCCACCCAAAACGTCAGCTATTCCTTTTCTTTTCACATCCGGTAGGCGGCGCGACTCTCGTCTGCAGCGGCCTCTGCAGTCCGTCTGCGTTTTTATTATTTTATGTCTATGTAGTTTTTGTTATTTTTGTTGGGGTATGTGTGTGGGGGGGTGGGGGTGGTGTGGGGGGGTTGGGGGTAACTTTTAAATCTCTCCCTGCACGGGAGACCCGACCTTTTCTTTGTCGGGTCTCCGTTGTCGTTGGGGCTGCAACGAGGAGCGGCCTCCAACAGGAAGACCGGGGGCTCTGGTGCCGAACTCACCTCACCGTCGCGGAGCTGGCCGAGTCCAGAGCGGGTGGAGCTGTGGTGGACGCTGCTGCGGCCCGACCCCCGGAGATTCGGTGGCTGCAACTGCGGGTTTGGCGGACGGTAGCACCGGGAGCCCGCGGGTCCCTGGAGGGAGACCGCTTTTCCGGGCTCCCGCAACGGCGACTTCTCCCGCCCGAGTTGCGGGGTTGAAGAGCTCCTGGAGCGGGGCCTTACAGCACCGCCCCGCGCGGCTTGGAATGGCGGCGGGTCTCTGCGAGCGCACGCCTGGGGCTCTAACACCAAGACCCGGTGTGCGACCTTGCATCACCCGGCGTGGCTTAAATGGCCGCGGGACAATCGCCATCGCCCGCCGGGGGCTTTGACTTTGACTTTGACTCTGACATCGGGGGGGAGAGTGCAGTGGAGAGAGAAGTTTTTTGGCCTTCCATCACAGCAATGTGGTGGATGTTTATGTAAAATATGTTGTGTCTTGGGTCTATTTGTTTGTAATGTATGGCTGCAGAAACGGCGTTTCGTTTGGACCTCAAGAGGTCCAAATGACAATAAATTGAATTGAATTGAATTGAATTGAATTGAATTCTCCAGGGATGCTGCCTGGCCCTCCAGGTTACTCCAGCACTGTGTGTCCTTTTGTGTCTCGTTGTCATACGTCCCGACACAGAGCAATGAAATTCTTACGAACAGCAGCCCAACAGGTATGTAAACACAGTACTCGGTAGAAACCAGTGTAAAATGAAGTTTGATAAATTAACAATAAAACGATACAGTGTAAAAGAAAAACAAAGCTCAACGTCCCTTGTGCAATCAAAGCAGCTCGTGGTTTGGAGTTTCGTTGGAGTTTGTTGTCGGGAAGAAGCTGCTCCTGAACCTGGACGTTACAGTTTTCAGGCTCCTGTACCTTCTTCCCGATGGCAGGGGTGAAATGAGGCGTGGCCAGGGTGGTGTGGGCCTGTGATGATGCTGGCTGCCTTTTTGAGGCAGCGACTCCAGTAGATCCCTTCATGATTCTAGTTTAGTTTATTGTCACGTGTACCGAGGTACAGGGAAAAGCTTTTGTTACGTGCTAACCAGTCAGCGGAAAGACAATGCATGATTACAATAGAGCCATTTACGGTGTACAGATACATGATAAAGGAATAATGTTTAGTGCAAGGTAAAGCCAGCGAATCCAATCAAAGATAGTCCGAGGGTCGCCATACAGTTAGATAGTAGTTCAGCACTGCTCTCTGGTTGTGGTAGGATGGTTCAGTTGCCTGATATCAGCTGGGATGAAACTGTCCCTGAATCTGGAGGTGTGCGTTTTCACACTTCTGTACCTTTTGCCTGATGGGAGAGGGGAGAAGAGGGAGTGGCCAGGGTGTGATTCGTCCTTGATTATGCTGCTGGCCTTGCCGAGGCAGCGTGAGGTGTAAATGGGGTCAATAGAAGGGAGGCTGGTTTGTGTGATGGTCTGGGCTGCGTCCACAATTGTCTGCAATGTCTTGCGTTCATGGATGGAGCTGTTCCCAAACCAAGCTGTGAATAAAACATAAAAGAATTAAAAAAATTAAAAAATGTCCCTGTTACATTTAAATTACAATGCAACTTGCTGCCTGAATCTCTTTGCAATAATGCTTCATTTACAAGAGCCCTTGTTTACTGGGGCTGGAAGAGCTCCATGTTTCAGGGCTGCAGTTCAGGATCCCACTAGCAGGTGTCGCTAGTGAGCAGAGTCCAATTGGCATCCCTGCTAAAGACTGGAACTACAGCTGGTAAAGATACAGTACAAAAGTGAAACAAAATAAAAGCCCTGTCCCACGGCTGAAGCTGTGTTGCCTAATTAAAGTTGCCTTGCCTAATTAAAGTTGCCTTGCCTAATTAAAGTTGCCTTGCCTAATTAAAGTTGCCTTGCCTAATTAAAGTTCATTCCAAGAGCTCTCCCAAGTTTAAAAAAAATCAAACTCGTGGTAAGCACGGAGAATGAACGTAGCGGGTACGTCGGAGCTCGGGGACGTCCCTTAGCGGCTCGTAACGCTAACGGCAGGTACTCGGGAAGACTCGCTACCGGCAGGTAAGCACGGGAAGACTCGTGAAGATTTTTCAACATGTTGAAAAATGTCCACGAGAGCCCCGAGTACCGACGAGCGGCCATTACCGTATCAGGGCAAACTCGGGAGAACTCTTGGAATGAACTCGTACCGTGGGACAGGGCTATTAGGAGCAGATCTGACAGCATCATTGGAGGGAGAGGAAAACATTTAAGAAGATGATCTTCCATCAGAAGTAGAAAAAGCATGTCACATAATGGGATGGGGGGGGGGGGGAGTGGGTGTTCATAACTTCACAAGTGATGGGAGCAGAATTAGGCCATTCGGCCCATCGAGTCTACCCCGCCATTCAATCATGGCTGATCTATCTAACCCAATTCGTCATGTTTTCTCTCCATCCAGGAGTTAGAAACATAGAAATATAGAAAATAGGTGGCGGAGTAGGCCATGGGTTTTTTACACAGAGGGTGGTGGGTGCCTGGAACGCGCTGCCAGGGGTGGTGGCGAAGGCAGATGCAAGCATGGCATTTGTGAGGGACTTAGATAGGAATAGTGGACAGGGAATGGAAGGATATGGTGTGAAGAAGGGTCTCGACCCGAAACGTCAACCATTCCTTCTCTCCGGAGATGCCGCCTGTCCCGCTGAGTTACTCCAGCATTTTGTGTCTACCTTCGATTTAAACCAGCGTCTGCAGTTCCTTCCTACACATGTGGATCAGTTCAGTTTAGTTTATTGTTGCGTATAGGGAAAAGCTTTTGTTGCGTGCTATCCAGTCGGCACAAAGACAACACATGATTACAATCGAGCCGTTCGCAGTGTACAGATACGTGATAAGGGAATAACGTTTAGTGCAAGGTAAAGCCAGCAAAGTCCGATCAAGGATAGTCCGAGGGTCTCCAAAGAGGTAGATAGTAGTTCAGCGCTGCTCTCTGGTTGTGGTAGGATGATAACAGCTGGGAAGAAACTGTCCTTGAGTCTGGAGGTGTGCGTTTTCACACTTCTGTACCTCTTGCCTGATGGGAGAGGGGAGAAGAGGGAGTGGCCGAGGTGAGACTGGTCCTTGATGATGCTGCTGGCCTTGCCGAGGCAGCGTGAGGTGGAGATGGAGTCGATAGGGTGGGCTGCTGTGCCGGACCATGCGCGTCCCCCGAGGACAGGAACACGAGAGAGGGGGACGGAGGCAGACAGTGATGACGGACACGAGGAGGAAGAGCCGGTGAGAGAGGGGTCTTACCCTCCACACCATCAATGCTGGCTGCGGGGGGGAGAGACAGAGAGAGAGAGAGAGACAAAGAGAGAGAAAGAAGAGAGAGAGACGAAGAAGAGAGACAGAGAGAGGGAGAGGGTGGGGTAGGGAGAGAGGGAGAGAGAGTGGGAGAGGGAGAGAGAGACAGGGAGAGGGAGAGAGAGAGAGAGAGAGAGACAGAGAGAGAGACAGAGAGAGAGAGAGGTAGGGGGAGGGTGGGAGAGGGAGAGTGAAAGAGAGAGGGAGAGGGAGAGATATACAGAGAGAGAGAGAGAGAGAGAGGGGAAGAGGGTGTGGTAAGGGGGAAAGGGAGAGCGAGGGAGAGAGAGAGAGACAGAGAGGGAGAGAGAGAGGGAGAGAGAGAGAGATCGAGAGACAGAGAGAGAGAGGGAGAGAGAGAGACAGTCATAAGATAATAATAAACCATTGAATGGAACTGTTTAAACAACATGGTGTCTGACACAAATATTGTGGGCCGAAGGGCCTGTTCCTGCGCTGTATTGTTGTACGTTCTATGTTGAGCACAAAATGAGAATCAAAGTAACTGCAGTCGCAGTAACGTACAAACTCCGTACTGACAGCAGCCGTAGTCAGGATCGAACCCTGGTCTCTGGCGCTGTGAGGCAGCAACTCTACCGCTGCGCCACCATCTTTGACAAGTAAATAATATTTGATCGACAAACCTGCTTCATTCCTGTTCCCACCATGAATAACCCTTTTGCTGCAAGTGTAATTTACCAAATAGCGAAAGGCTTGGATAGAGTGGATGTGGAGAGGATGTTTCCACTAGTGGGAGAGTCTAGGACCAGAGGCCACAGCCTCAGAATAATCGGACCTACCTTTGGAAAGAAGATGAGAAAAAATCAGGAGGTGGTGAATCTGTGGAATTCATTGCCACAGACGGCAGTGGAGTCCAAGTCAAAGGATATTTTTAAGGTGGAGATTGATAAGATTCTTGATCAGTACGGGTGTCAGGGGTTACGGGGAGAAGGCAGGAGAATGGGATTGAGAGGGAAAGCTAGATCAGCCATGATTGAATAGACTTGATGGGCCGAACGGCCTAATTCTGCTCCTGGAAGTTCTGAACATGAGCACACCAAATGTGTTAAGACTTTTAATATTAAATTCCATTGCAGCGTTTAAGAAACATTTGGACAGGTACATGGATAGGACGGGTTTAGAGGGATCTGGGCTAAACACCTGTAGGTGGGACTAGTTTAGATGGGACATGTTGGTCAGCATGGGCAAGTTGGGCCGAAGGGCCCGTTTCCACTCAGTGTAACATTGCACTGGTGCAGTAGAAATGTACCATTTCTTATAGACAAGGAGAACAAAATTGAGCACAGTACCCCAGGTGAGATCTCACCACAGTGGTATATAAATGCTAGAAGATAGGCACAAAATGTTGGAGTTAATGCCCCTGTCCCACTTAGGAAACCTGAACGGAAACCTCTGGAGACTTTGCGCCCCACCCAAGGTTTCCGTGCGGTTCCCGGAGGTTGCAGGTGGTTGCCGGAGGTTGCAGGTAGTGGAAGCAGGCAGAGAGACTGCCAAAAACCTCTGGGAACCGCACGGAAACCTTGGGCGGGGCGCAAAGTCTCCAGAGGTTTCCGTTCAGGTTTCCTAAGTGGGACAGGGGCATAACTCAGCGGGTCAGGCAGCATCTCTGGAGAGAAAGCCCTATATCTAACTCAAATGTCTTGGTGCATTTATATAGTGTAGGGAAGAACTGCAGATGCTGGGTTAAATCGAAGATAGACACAAAATGCTGGAGTAACTCATCAGGACAGGCAGCGTCTCTGGAGAGAAGGAATAGGTGACGTCAGACTTCAGTCTGAAGAAGGGTCTCGGCCCGAAACGTCACCCATTCTCTCCCTCCTAACCCCTCTCCTTCTCCTGCCTCCTCCCCATAACCTCTGACACCCGTACTAATCAAGAATCGTTGGTCGGCATGGGCGTGATGGGCCGAAGAGCCAGATTCCATACTGAGAAACTCTTTGACATGCAAGGGTGTGCAGTCGGCCTTTCACGAGCAAGCGAAAACATATTTGATTACTTCCCGTTCTAAGGTTCAGGCGGAAAAATGTGACTGACTCTGTGAGTCAGGAGCTGAGGCTTAAGATGCTCTAGGGACCAATTCTGGGCAAGTCCAAGATGAATATCGACCCTTCCCCCTCCCCCCTTCCTCCACCCTATTCATGATTCCTTTTAGAGACACAAGATGCTGGAGTAACTCAGCGGGACAGGCAGCATCTCTGGAGGGAAGGAACGGGTGACGTTTCAGCTTCAGGTCGAGACCCTTCCCCCGTCTGCAGAAGAGTCGACCCGAAACGTCACCCGTTCCTTCTCTCCAGAGACGCTGCCCGTCCCGCAGAGTTACCTCAGAACCCTTTTGTTTAGTTTAGATTAGTTTAGAGATACAGCGTGGGAACAGGCCCACCGAGTCCGCCATCACCCCGAGCACTAATTCTATCCCATGCACTAGGGACAATTTACAGAAGCCAATTAACCTACAAACCTGCACGTCTTTGTGGAGTGTGGCAGGAAACCGGAGCACCCGGAGTAAACGGTCACGGGGAGAACGTGCAAACTCCGTACAGACATCACCAGTAGTCAGGAGCGTACCCGGATCTCTGGCGCTGTGAGGCAGCAACTCCACCGCTGGGCCACCGTGCAGGTTTTGTATCATATAGCAAACTATAGGATGGGTGAACGGTAAAGAACAGGAAGTGGCAAAAGAACCAGAGGCGAGGTGAGGGAACTCCAGTGAGTGGCCGTGATCCATGATGTACAGGGGGGAGCAGATTCGGTCACGCACTCCGTGTGCCAATGGATGCTTCAGGGGCGAGGTTGGCACGGGGCTCTGGGTAAACCCTTTCAATAGGTTGGCACCAATGTCATCAAAGACCCACATGCCACGGTGGCGCCGCGGTTGAGTCACTGCCTCACAGCGTCAGAGATCCGGGTTCGAACCTGACCTCGGGTGCTGTCTGTGTGGAGTTTGCACGTTCTCCCATGACCGCATGGGTTTCCTCCAGTTGCTCCGGCTTCCTCCCGCATCCCATAGACCTGTAGGTCCAAATAGGCTCCAAACTACATAGACTTGCCGACATTATTTTTGACTTAGCACTCTTATTGTTTATTGATATATATGTGTGTGTGCGTGTGCGTGCGTGCGTGCGTGTGTGTGTGTGTGCGTGTGCGTGCGTGCTTGCGTGTGTGTGTGTGTGTGTGTGTGTGTGTGTGTGTGTGTGTGTGTCTGTGTGTGTGTGTGTCTGTCTGTCTGTCTGTCTGTCTGCATATACGCTTCAGGTCGAAATCCTCATTCTGACTCTATATATATATATATATACAGTGGCTTGCAAAAGTATTCATACCCCTTGAACTTTTCCACATTTTGTCACGTTACAACCACAAACGTAAATGTAATTTATTGGGATTTCATGTGATAGACCAACACAAAGTGGCGCATAATTGTGAAGTGGAAGGAAAATGATACATGGTTTTCAAATTTAAAAATAAATAAAAAACTGAAAAGTGTGGCGTGCAAAAGTATTCAGCCCCCTTTACTCTGATACCCCTAAATAAAATCCAGTGCAACCAATTGCCTTCAGAAGTCAACTAATTAGTAAATAAAGTCCACTTGTGTGTAATCTAATCTCAGTATAAATACAGCTGTTCTGTGAAGGCCTCAGAGGTTTGTTAGAGAACATTAGTGAACAAACAGCATCATGAAGCCCAAGGAACACACCAGACAGGTCAGGGATAAAGTTGTGGAGAAGTTTAAAGCAGGGTTAGGTTATAAAAAAATATCCCAAGCTTTGAACATCTCACGGAGCACTGTTCA